>NC_058081.1:384477854-384777854 GCF_014858855.1 Bufo gargarizans | reverse complement strand
ATGCATAGCTGTGTTGGTGGTAGTAGCCATAGTGATGGTGGTGGTAAGGGGCAGTGATAGCCATGGGGAAAGTGGCACTTGGGGCAAACACATAGGAGGGAATCAAGAGGGGGGCCAAGAAACCCCCAATGACATATCACAGTCTCATAAAAAGTGGCAGGGCGGATGAGAACTATTGTGATGATTGTGACCTCTGACAAGACCTGTGAGCAGGATCGGGGTGCTGGGAAGGTATCTCCCATCTGGCAGTTTTTCTCCACAGTGCCGGCAGACAAAAGCATTACTATGTGCAAGATCTACAGGATGAAAATAAGCAGTGGGCATTCAAACACAAACATAGACATCATAACAGCACATGAAGAGGCATCACCGGATCTAGTGGAAAATTAGAACTGGTCGCCAGCAATTGGAACAAGACTGTCCTTCTTCTCCTGGTGTCCTTTGTGGTAGCCAGACTGAATCCACAGCAGTCAATGCTGACAACACATCTAAAAGTTTATAGAGGGAGAGAACTTACTTTCTCTACCTATCGGTTTCCTGCAATGCGATCGTGGGGTGCCAATGGTTGCTAAAGCAGACTAAAGCCTTACAAATGCCTCAAGGCCTGCCAGTTACGGGCTGGGTCGGATAGGCAACTGTCAGTGTAAGGGCGCATTCAAGCAACTGTAATGTTTTGCGGTCTGCATATTGCGAATCTGCAAAACATGGATACCGGCTCGTGCGTGCTACACAATTTGCGGACCGCACATGGCCGCCACTATCATAGAGAACGCCTATTCTTGTCCGCAATTGCGGACAAGAATAGGACACGCTCTATCTTTTTTGCACATCTTTTGAGGCCCCATTGAAAAGAATGGGTCCGCACCCGTTCCACAAAATTGCAGAATGGATACGGACTCATTCATACGGTCATGTGAATTAGCCCTAAAACTGACAGTTACAATGCAGTGCAATAAATTGCTGTATATATTGTACTGCATTGAAAAAGGGTTAAAGGGCATCTATCAGCAAATTGGTACCTATGAAACTGGCGGACCTGTTTCATGTGTGCTTGGCAGCTGAAGGCATCTGTGTTGTTCCCATGTTCATATGTGCCCGCAATGCAATGCTGAGAAAATTATGTTTAAATATATGCAAATGAGCCTCTAGGAGCAACGAGGGCGTTGCCATTACACCTAGAGGCTCTGCTCTCTCTGTAACTGCCGCACCTTCTGCACTTTATTGACATGACCAGGCGGGTGTGATGATGTTTTCACTGCCTCTCAATCAAAGTGCAGAGGGCACGACAGCTGAGCCTCTAGATGTAATGGCAATGTCCCCATTGCTCCTAGAGGCTCATCTGTATATATTAAAACTTCATTTTTCTCAGCAATGCAGGCCCATATGAACATGGGACTAACACAGATTCAGCTGTCAAGCGCACATACAACAGGTCAGCTAGTTTCATGGGTACAAATCTGAGAGCGGGGGGCCGTACTCTACCTAAGACCCTTGTCCCCTGACGAGTTAAGGGTTCTTCCATAGGTAGAGGCCCTTATTTCTCTTAGAGTTGGATATATTCTCAAACGAAACGCGTAGGGGCATTGAGTATATCTCCACAATAGTTCTCCACCTTCATATAGTAGATAACCCGGGTCTGCAAGCCCCTAATAAGGCCACTCCCCTTTCCCCACAGGGTTACCTTGGGTTATCTATTTTAGGGTTAGGTTCTGGACGGGGCCATCCCTTGCGGGGATAGGACCCCGTGTTAGGAGGCACTTCAGGGCATAACAGGCCAAGTAGGGCATTAACAGGTATAGACTTTCCCTGTGGCCCTCTCGCACAAAGTTACCACCAACTGGAGGACGTATCCAGATGTGAGAACACCTCTCCTTGGGTATTGGACTTGATGGTCCTGTTCGTCCACCACCGGTAAGATCCACCCTTTTTTCGCCTCATGGCATGTTTATAGACCTTCGGCACACTGCCACGGTCTGCATCCTGTTTATGTTTATAGGTCATATAGTCCAACTTCCGCCCCGCCCAGAGGCGTGAATGTGGACTTGACCATCAGGCGACCTGTCACCCCAGGTTCCCTGCTGTTGTTTGTTTTGTTTGTCTGTAAGGGGTTTCCTTCCCATTTTTGGGATCTAAATTTATCCTAATAAAAGTTAGGTCTTAATACGTTACTACCCCCTTTTTTTCACAAAGGGGCTGTATATTGTGCTGTACTGTGGTGTTTTGTGCTGACCTACTTGTGTTGCCCCACCTTCTATCAATTTGGCCTACAACATGGGGCCACTTTTGTTTTTTCCAGGGCCTTTTTAAGCTCCTAGTTCACTCCTGGATGTTCTGTAAACACAGCACCACCAAAAATAATTAGAAATTTTCTTAAAAATCACGCTAGGCTGACATACATCTGGATTTACTCAGAGGCACAAATGTGAAACCCGAAAAAAATTTAAAAGCCAAACAGCAGACTCAATAAAAGGCATCAAGCTGCACTACCATGGGGAATTATTGCGGAATGAAAACCTATTCGTTCACTGACTTGGAATTCTTTCCTTTAACACCATTTAACCATGCAAAATTATTTACAACAGCTGAATCCTTAAATTGCCAAGCAGCAAAGTGAAAAGAAAGGCAAGTCAAATGTCAATGAGCAATGAAAGTGTTAACCAGTGTTTGAAGTTATAAGTGGATTAGGCCCATGTATAAATGTAGTGGTCTTTATATATTTTTGTTACCCAGAAAAACTAAGAATCTTGGATAGTTCTCAAGTTCTCATGTTCATTATTATACACTTGTTTGCTTCTGAAGCATATTTCTAAACATCTGCTAACAGCAGTGCAAGTGATTTTTCACAGTGAGCTCTGATCTTCAACTCAAGCCTATCCATGTTTACTTCCTTGTTATATGTTGCTAACCAGTGAAGATAACCAGACACTTGTAGGGAATACATATCAATCCTTAACCCTTACAGAGGTTTTCCAGGATTACTATGTTTTTTAACAGACAAGCTCATATCGTTGCTTGGCTCATGAACAGCTTCACCATACTTTTTCTTTTCTAATTTGGACACTCTCGACCATTTTTACCATTAAAAATAATACTGGTTTATTTCCATCCTGTATGTAGCACTTCTTGTTCCACTATTCGGTTAACCCATGATGCACTTCTCCTGTTACCATACTAGTAAACATAGCTGGAATCTGGTAGCCTGACGGAATAACCCAGGCGCTGTTATGAACTGTAGAGATGTTGTCTGTATTGCAGCTTGAAATGTAGATCAAGATATGGTTATACAGTATAAAAGGGGATATTAATTATTGATATTTTGGGTATTCTCAATAATTAATATTCATAAATAGGTGTGAGTCGTCTATTGATGACTCTGCCTATTTATACTTTAAATGAAACTAACTCTGTTGCACTTACACTTTCTCTGAACTATATGCGACTTACCACTGCTACTACGGCGGCTACAACAAAAGACTACAGTGTATTATGAATAATAAAGAATATTTATTAAACAAATACAATTACACGTCTACTATGATGTCAATTTCTATATATATTTATATATCAATGGTTATAAATATTGTGGGGTTTTAACTTAAACAGTTCGGTGTTTATTCACACAAAAGGAAAAACAGAAAAAATCGTTCACAGTCTTGGTGTTTGTTCACACCATGCAATGTCCATATAACAAAATCTTCACCTGGTTAGCAGTTTTCAACCCGCAGGCCACAGCAGGCTTTAGGGGCCTGTTTCCCGGCATGCGGCCCTCAGCCCTTTAGCACGACACAAATTCACAGATCCCAAAACACAGAGACTCCCCATCTTCTCTGTCGGATGGAGGATAAACCACTCACAGCTGAGACTCTGGCTGGGTTTTATATAGGCCAAAAAAGACCCGGCCTGGAGTGTGGGGAGAAGCCACCCACCCAGCACTTTGGCTACTCCCAGTAACAGCCGGCCCGGATCGGCTTTACAGCCATACTAACAGCAAACAGTGTCAGTCAGTACTAACTGTCACTGACACTTAAAACTACCGGCTCCTACCTCACCGCCAGGAATCGCGGTGACACGCCTTCCTACATACCTCCACCCGTTTTTCAACCCTGAGGGGGTGAACACCCGCCAGACAATGTACCCGGGACAGGGCATCTGCGTTTCCCTTTAACCTGCTTGCCATATGTTCCACAGAAAATTTTAAAGTTTTGTAATGACAAGAACCACCTACTGACCTGAGCATTCCTCTCTCGAGTGCCCATTTGATGGCCAGGCACTCTCTCTCCACTATACTGTACCTAGTCTCAGCTGGGGTAAGCTTCCGGCTCAGGAAAACAACAGGATGTTCCTCCCCATTGATGTCCTGAGAGAGTACAGCTCTGAGGCCTATTTAAGAGGCATCAGTCTGTACCACACACTCCCTCTTGAAGTCAGGCGTCACCCGGTCTGTATGACAATGTTAGCTATTTTGCACATGCATTATTGTTAAAAGTATTGTCTTGTGGGTTGGACTTATACTGTGGTTTGTATATTGAGGACGTTTGTTCCCTAAGTATATGCTTACAACAGTGCAACCAACCTGCCTGACATTATATGTAATTCAGTGATATGGTGTGGTAGGTACCTATGGGACAAATTGGCCTGGATTATAATGTGCAATAGGCCAAATGATACCAATATCAGTGCCTACTGCCTCTTGGTTAGGTCATACTTGGGACTAGGAGTATCTTTGTGATACACCTGTGTTGATCAGTATCTCCAACATTGCTGTTTTTATACTTTATTCTTTAATTAATTATTTTGTAATAATAAAGATATATTTATTCATCATTTATGTGTGTTTGGTTTTTTGGTTGTTGTTGATGTGGTGTAACACACATTAAAGCTTGGTAGTCTACTTGTTGGTTTTGCAATTCCTAATTGCCTCAACTTTGTTCACCTGAGGTTTGATAACTCCGTGCCCAATTACATACCCCAGGTACTTGGTCTCTTCTAACCCTATCGCACACTTTCTTGGGTTAGCGGTTAAGCCAGCTTTCCTAAGGGAGTCCACTACAGCCTGTACTTTAGGTAGGTGACTTTCCCAGTCGGTGCTCTGGATAACGATATCGTCCAGGTACTCCAAACCGTACCAACAATGTGGACGAAGTACAATGTCCATTAGCCTTTGAAACATGGCGGGAGCGCCATGTAAACCAAATGGTAATACCTTGTACTGATACAGCCCCTCTGGCGTGATCAAAACCGTTTTTTCCTTGGCAGCCTCCGTCAAGGCTACCTGCCAGTACCCTTTGGTGAGGTTCAACACAGAAAAATACCAGGCTTGGCCCAACTTCTCAATAAGCTCATCGACTCGGGGCATGGGATATGCGTCAAACTTGGACACCTCATTAAGTTTTCGGAAGTCGTTACAGAACCGTCCCGTCCGGCTTGGGTATTAAGACTATCATACTGGCCCATTCACTTTTTGACTCCACAATGACACCTACAGTGCTCCAGACTAAAAAAAATACCAAGTAGCCATTGGCTCCTGAACTGAAAAATTTAGGAGCCAAATCTAATTTTTAGCCGCCAAATTGAAACTAATCAAAATTTTGGTATCGTAACAACGCTACGCCGATCAGATCGGCGTAGGGTTGTTTTGATACCAAAATTTTTATTTGCTTTCGTCACCATAAAAAAGTATTGCGATACTCAATACAGCTAGAGTTGAGCGAACACCTGGATGTTCGGGTTCGAGAAGTTCGGCCGAACATCCCGGAAATGTTCGGGTTCGGGATCCGAACCCGATCCGAACTTCGTCCCGAACCCGAACCCCATTGAAGTCAATGGGGACCCGAACTTTTCGGCACTAAAACGGCTGTAAAACAGCCCAGGAAAGGGCTAGAGGGCTGCAAAAGGCAGCAACATGTAGGTAAATCCCCTGCAAACAAATGTGGATAGGGAAATTAATTAAAATAAAAATTAAATAAATAAAAATTAACCAAAATCAATTGGAGAGAGGTTCCATAGCAGAGAATCTGGCTTCCCGTCACCCACCACTGGAACAGTCCATTCTCAGATATTTAGGCCCCGGCACCCAGGCAGAGGAGAGAGGTCCCGTAACAGAGAATCTGTCTTCATGTCAGCAGAGAATTAGTCTGCATGTCATAGCAGAGAATGAGGCTTCACGTCAGCCACCACTGCAACAGTCCATTGGCATATATTTAGGCCTAGCACACAGGCAGAGGAGAGAGGTCCCGTAACAGAGAATCTGGCTTCATGTCAGCAGAGAATCAGTCTGCATGTCATAGCAGAGAATGAGGCTTCACGTCAGCCACCACTGCAACAGTCCATTGGCATATATTTAGGCCCAGCACACACACAGGCAGAGGAGAGAGGTCCCGTAACAGAGAATCTGGCTTCATGTCAGCAGAGAATCAGTCTGCATGTCATAGCAGAGAATGAGGCTTCACGTCAGCCACCACTGCAACAGTCCATTGGCATATATTTAGGCCCAGCACACACACAGGCAGAGGAGAGAGGTCCCGTAACAGAGAATCTGGCTTCATGTCAGCAGAGAATCAGTCTGCATGTCATAGCAGAGAATGAGGCTTCACGTCAGCCACCACTGCAACAGTCCATTGGCATATATTTAGGCCCAGCACACACACAGGCAGAGGAGAGAGGTCCCGTAACAGAGAATCTGTCTTCATGTCAGCAGAGAATTAGTCTGCATGTCATAGCAGAGAATGAGGCTTCACGTCACCCACCACTGCAACAGTCCATTGGCATATATTTAGGCCTAGCACACAGGCAGAGCAGAGAGGTCCCGTAACAGACAATCTGGCTTCATGACAGCAGAGAATCAGTCTGCATGTCATAGCAGAGAATGAGGCTTCACGTCACCCACCACTGCAACAGTCCATTGGCATATATTTAGGCCTAGCACACAGGCAGAGCAGAGAGGTCCCGTAACAGACAATCTGGCTTCATGTCAGCAGAGAATCAGTCTGCATGTCATAGCAGAGAATGAGGCTTCACGTCACCCACCACTGCAACAGTCCATTGGCATATATTTAGGCCTAGCACACAGGCAGAGCAGAGAGGTCCCGTAACAGACAATCTGGCTTCATGACAGCAGAGAATCAGTCTGCATGTCATAGCAGAGAATGAGGCTTCACGTCACCCACCACTGCAACAGTCCATTGGCATATATTTAGGCCTAGCACACAGGCAGAGCAGAGAGGTCCCGTAACAGACAATCTGGCTTCATGTCAGCAGAGAATCAGTCTGCATGTCATAGCAGAGAATGAGGCTTCACGTCACCCACCACTGCAACAGTCCATTGGCATATATTTAGGCCTAGCACACAGGCAGAGCAGAGAGGTCCCGTAACAGACGATCTGGCTTCATGTCAGCAGAGAATCAGTCTGCATGTCATAGCAGAGAATCAGGCTTCACGTCAGCCACCACTGCAACAGTCCATTGTCATAAATTTAGGCCCAGCACCCAGGCAGAGGAGAGAGGTCCCGTAACAGACAATCTGGCTTCATGTCAGCAGAGAATTAGTCTGCATGTCATAGCAGAGAATCAGGCTTCATGTCAGCCACCACTGCAACAGTCCATTGGCATATATTTAGGCCTAGCACACAGGCAGAGGAGAGGTTCATTCAACTTTGGGTAGCATCGCAATATAATGGTAAAATGAAAATAAAAATAGGATTGAATGAGGAAGTGCCCTGGAGTCCAATAATATATGGTTATGGGGAGGTAGTTAATGTCTAATCTGGACAAGGGACGGACAGGTCCTGTGGGATCCATGCCTGGTTCATTTTTATGAACGTCAGCTTGTCCACATTGGCTGTAGACAGGCGGCTGCGTTTGTCTGTAATGACGCCCCCTGCCGTGCTGAATACACGTTCAGACAAAACGCTGGCTGCCGGGCAGGCCAGCACCTCCAAGGCATAAAAGGCTAGCTCTGGCCACGTGGACAATTTAGAGACCCAGAAGTTGAATGGGGCCGAACCATCAGTCAGTACGTGGAGGGGTGTGCACACGTACTGTTCCACCATGTTAGTGAAATGTTGCCTCCTGCTAACACGTTGCGTATCAGGTGGTGGTGCAGTTAGCTGTGGCGTGTTGACAAAAGTTTTCCACATCTCTGCCATGCTAACCCTGCCCTCAGAGGAGCTGGCCGTGACACAGCTGCCTTGGCGACCTCTTGCTCCTCCTCTGCCTTGGCCTTGGGCTTCCACTTGTTCCCCTGTGACATTTGGGAATGCTCTCAGTAGCGCGTCTACCAACGTGCGCTTGTACTCGCGCATCTTCCTATCACGCTCCAGTGCAGGAAGTAAGGTGGGCACATTGTCTTTGTAGCGTGGATCCAGCAGGGTGGCAACCCAGTAGTCCGCACAGGTTAAAATGTGGGCAACTCTGCTGTCGTTGCGCAGGCACTGCAGCATGTAGTCGCTCATGTGTGCCAGGCTGCCCAGGGGTAAGGACAAGCTGTCCTCTGTGGGAGGCGTATCGTCATCGTCCTGCCTTTCCCCCCAGCCACGCACCAGTGATGGACCCGAGCTGCGTTGGGTGCCACCCCGCTGTGACCATGCTTCATCCTCATCCTCCTCCACCTCCTCCTCATCCTCGTCCTCCTCGTCCTCCAGTAGTGGGCCCTGGCTGGCCACATTTGTACCTGGCCTCTGCTGTTGCAAAAAACCTCCCTCTGAGTCACTTCGAAGAGACTGGCCTGAAAGTGCTAAAAATGACCCCTCTTCCTCATCCTCCTCCTCCTCCTCCTGGGCCACCTCCTGTTCCATCATCGCCCTAAGTGTTTTCTCAAGGAGACATAGAAGTGGTATTGTAACGCTGATAACGGTGTCATCGCCACTGGCCATGTTGGTGGAGTACTCGAAACAGCGCAACAGGGCACACAGGTCTCGCATGGAGGCCCAGTCATTGGTGGTGAAGTGGTGCTGTTCTGTAGTGCGACTGACCCGTGCGTGCTGCAGCTGAAACTCCACTATGGCCTGCTGCTGCTCGCACAGTCTGTCCAGCATGTGCAAGGTGGAGTTCCACCTGGTGGGCACGTCGCATATGAGGCGGTGAGCGGGAAGGCCGAAGTTACGCTGTAGCGCAGACAGGCGAGCAGCGGCAGGATGTGAACGCCGGAAGCGCGAACAGACGGCCCGCACTTTATGCAGCAGCTCTGACATGTCGGGGTAGTTGTGAATGAACTTCTGCACCACCAAATTCAGCACATGCGCCAAGCAAGGGATGTGCGTCAAATTGGCTAGTCCCAGAGCTGCAACGAGATTTCGCCCATTATCACACACCACCAGGCCGGGCTTGAGGCTCACCGGCAGCAACCACTCGTCGGTCTGTTGTTCAATACCCCGCCACAACTCCTGTGCGGTGTGGGGCCTGTCCCCCAAACATATGAGTTTCAGAATGGCCTGCTGACGTTTACCCCGGGCTGTGCTGAAGTTGGTGGTGAAGGTGTGTGGCTGACTGGATGAGCAGGTGGAAGAAGAGGAGGAGGAAGCCGAGAAGGAGGAGGTGGCAACAGGAGGCAAAGAATGTTGCCCTGCGATCCTTGGCGGCGGCAGGACGTGCGCCAAACAGCTCTCCGCCTGGGGCCCAGCTGCCACTACATTTACCCAGTGTGCAGTTAGGGAGATATAGCGTCCCTGGCCGTGCTTACTGGTCCACGTATCTGTGGTTAGGTGGACCTTGCTACAGATGGCGTTGCGCAGTGCACACTTGATTTTATCGGATACTTGGTTGTGCAGGGAAGGCACGGCTCTCTTGGAGAAGTAGTGCCGGCTGGGAACAACATACTGTGGGACAGCAAGCGACATGAGCTGTTTGAAGCTGTCTGTGTCCACCAGCCTAAATGACAGCATTTCATAGGCCAGTAGTTTAGAAATGCTGGCATTCAGGGCCAGGGATCGAGGGTGGCTAGGTGGGAATTTACGCTTTCTATCAAATGTTTGTGAGATGGAGAGCTGAACGCTGGCGTGTGACATGGTTGAGACGCTTGGTGACGGAGGTGGTGGTGGTGGTGTTGGTGGTACATCCCCTGTTTGCTGGGCGGCAGGTGCCAACGTTCCTCCAGAGGCGGAGGAAGAGGCCGAGGCGGCAGCAGCAGAATAGGCCGAGGCGGCAGCAGCAGAAGAGGTAGCAGGGGGAGCCTGAGTGACTTCCTTGGTTTTAAGGTGTTTACTCCACTGCAGTTCATGCTTTGCATGCAGGTGCCTGGTCATGCAGGTTGTGCTCAGGTTCAGAACGTTAATGCCTCGCTTCAGGCTCTGATGGCACAGCGTGCAAACCACTCGGGTCTTGTCGTCAGCACATTGTTTGAAGAAGTGCCATGCCAGGGAACTCCTTGAAGCTGCCTTTGGGGTGCTCGGTCCCAGATGGCGGCGGTCAGTAGCAGGCGGAGTCTCTTGGCGGCGGGTGTTCTGCTTTTGCCCACTGCTCCCTCTTTTGCTACGCTGTTGGCTCGGTCTCACCACTGCCTCTTCCTCCGAACTGTGAAAGTCAGTGGCACGACCTTCATTCCATGTGGGGTCTAGGACCTCATCGTCCCCTGCATCGTCTTCCACCCAGTCTTGATCCCTGACCTCCTGTTCAGTCTGCACACTGCAGAAAGACGCAGCAGTTGGCACCTGTGTTTCGTCATCATCAGAGACATGCTGAGGTGGTATTCCCATGTCCTCATCATCAGGAAACATAAGTGGTTGTGCGTCAGTGCATTCTATGTCTTTCACCGCTGGGGAAGGGCTAGGTGGATGCCCTTGGGAAACCCTGCCAGCGGAGTCTTCAAACAGCATAAGAGACTGCTGCATAACTTGAGGCTGAGACAGTTTCCCTGGTATGCATGGGGGTGATGTGACAGACTGATGGGGTTGGTTTTCAGGCGCCATCTGTGCGCTTTCTGCAGAAGACTGGGTGGGAGATAATGTGAACGTGCTGGATCCACTGTCGGCCACCCAATTGACTAATGCCTGTACCTGCTCAGGCCTTACCATCCTTAGAACGGCATTGGGCCCCACCATATATCGCTGTAAATTCTGGCGGCTACTGGGACCTGAGGTAGTTGGTACACTAGGACGTGTGGATGTGGCAGAACGGCCACGTCCTCTCCCAGCACCAGAGGGTCCACTAACACCACCACGACCATGTCCACGTCCGCGTCCCTTACTAGATGTTTTTCTCATTGTTATGGTTCACCACAACAACAAATATATTATTTGGCCCAATGTATTGTATTCAAATTCAGCGGGATATAAATTTGAGGCCTAGTATTTAGGCGCTGGGTGACCGGTATGGATTTAGTGACAGAATTAGACTTGGAAATGCACAGAAGCGTGTGTGTGAAGTTATTCTGAATGACCCAATGTGCACCTTGAATATTATATACCCTTTTTGGGATAGATTTCAAATAGCTCTGATATAGCAGGAACCACTAAATTATGAAATTGCTAAATTGGGAATTGTACTTCAACCCAGAACAAAAAATGTGCTTTGACGGGCACTAAATAACTTTCCCAGCTACAACAGTACAGCGGTAACGAGAGATTTAGAGGGATTTAAATTTGAGGCCTAGTATTTAGGCGCTGGGTGACAGGTATGGGTTTAGTGACAGAATTAGACTTGGAAATACACAGTAGCGGGTGTGTGTGAAGTTATTCTGAATGACCCAATGTGCACCTTCAATATTATATACCCTTTTTGGGATAGATTTCAAATAGCTCTGATATAGCAGGAACCACTAAATTATGAAATTGCTAAATTGGGAATTGTACTTCAACCCAGAACAAAAAATGTGCTTTGACGGACACTAAATATCTTGCCCAGCAACAACAGTACAGCGGTGGGTAACGAGAGATTTAGAGGGATTTAAATTTGAGGCCTAGTATTTAGGCGCTGGGTCACCGGTATGGATTTAGTGACAGAATTAGACTTGGAAATGCACAGAAGCGTGTGTGTGAAGTTATTCTGAATGACCCTATGTGCACCTTCAATATTATATACCCTTTTAGGGATAGATTTCAAATAGCTCTGATATAGCAGAAACCACTAAATTATGAAATTGCTAAATTGGGAATTGTACTTCAACCCAGAACAAAAAATGTGCTTTGACGGACACTAAATATCTTGCCCAGCAACAACAGTACAGCGGTGGGTAACGAGAGATTTAGAGGGATTTAAATTTGAGGCCTAGTATTTAGGCGCTGGGTGACAGGTATGGGTTTAGTGACAGAATTAGACTTGGAAATACACAGTAGCGGGTGTGTGTGAAGTTATTCTGAATGACCCAATGTGCACCTTCAATATTATATACCCTTTTTGGGATAGATTTCAAATAGCTCTGATATAGCAGGAACCACTAAATTATGAAATTGCTAAATTGGGAATTGTATTTCAACCCAGAACAAGAAATGTGCTTGAACGGACACTAAATAACTTGCCCAGCTACAGCACTAGGGACAGATTTAGCTGGATATAAATTTGAGGCCTAGTATTTAGGCGCTGGGTGACCGGTATGGATTTAGTGACAGAATTAGACTGGGATATGGCCAAAAAATGAACAGACTATTGCTGGTTAAATGCACTTGGTGTGACAGCTTCACCCTGATGTAGGCTTTAGCCAAAAAACAACCACACCATTGAGGGTTAAATGCACTTGGTGACAGGCGCAGCTTGCCCCTGATTTTGTATATGGCCAAAAAATGAACAGACTATTGCTGGTTAAATGCACTTGGTGTGACAGCTTCACCCTGATGTAGGCTTTAGCCAAAAAACAACCACACCATTGAGGGTTAAATGCACTTGGTGACAGGCGCAGCTTGCCCCTGATTTTGTATATGGCCAAAAAATGAACAGACTATTGCTGGTTAAATGCACTTGGTGTGACAGCTTCACCCTGATGTAGGCTTTAGCCAAAAAACAACCACACCATTGAGGGTTAAATGCACTTGGTGACAGGCGCAGCTTGCCCCTGATTTTGTATATGGCCAAAAAATGAACAGACTATTGCTGGTTAAATGCACTTGGTGTGACAGCTTCACCCTGATGTAGGCTTTAGCCAAAAAACAACCACACCATTGAGGGTTAAATGCACTTGGTCGCAGCTTGTGCTGGCGCACCACAAGACACAAAATGGCCGCCGATCACCCCAGAAAAATGAGACTGACAAACGGTCTGTGCAGCCTAAAAACAGTGAGCAATTGAGGATCAGCAGCTCAATGATCCACAGCTGCAGATCGATCAGTTAATCAAGTCCTTTGGAGGAGTTAATCTGCCTAATCTCGCCCTACTGTCGCAGCCGCAACCTCTCCCTACGCTAATCAGAGCAGAGTGACGGGCGGCGCTATGTGACTCCAGCTTAAATAGAGGCTGGGTCACATGGTGCTCTGGCCAATCACAGCCATGCCAATAGTAGGCATGGCTGTGATGGCCTCTTGGGGCAAGTAGTATGACGCTTGTTGATTGGCTGCTTTGCAGCCTTTCAAAAAGCGCCAAGAAAGCGTCACAAAAGCGCGAAGAAAGCGACGAACACCGAACCCGAACCCGGACTTTTACGAAAATGTCCGGGTTCGGGTCCGTGTCACGGACACCCCAAAATTCGGTACGAACCCGAACTATACAGTTCGAGTTCGCTCATCCCTAAATACAGCGCAAAAGAAAAAGAAAAAAACACCATAAAAAGCCGCGTGCATTTTGCATTTTATGAAACATTCGGCCCATAATAGAACAGTCCTATCCGATTTTTTGGGGTGACAAGGTGACAAAAAAATGGCGAATGCTCACCACATAGGAGATATTTTTTTATAATTTAATAGTCTGGACAGCGCTATGTAATATGTTTATTTATTTATTGTTTATATATTTTATATGTAAATTTGGGAAAGGAGGGATTTAAACTAAATATTTTAGGGTACTTTCACACTAGCGTTTTTCTTTTCCGGCATAAAGTTCCGTCCTAGGGGCTCTATACCGGAAAATAACTGATCAGGCATATCCCCATGCAGACTGAATGGAGAGCAATCCGTTCAGGATGCATCAGGGTGTCTTCAGTTCAGTCATTTTGACTGATCAGGCAAAAGATAAAACCGCAGCATGCTACGGTTTTATCTCCGGCGAAAAAAACTGAAGATTTGCCTGAATGCCAGATCCAGCATTTTTCCCATAGGAATGTATTAGTGCTGGATCCGGCAGTGCGCCCCCCCCCCCCCAAATTAATAAACATTGGTGGCGCAGTGCGCCCCCAACACCCCAGTATAATAAACATTGGTGGTGCAGTGCGCCCCCCCCCCAATATAATAAACATTGGTGGCGCAGTCCGCCCCCCCCCAACACTCTGGTATAATAAACATTGGTGGCGCAATGCCCCCCGCCCCAATATAATAAACATTGGTGGCGCAGTGCACCCAGCCCCAATATAATAAACATTGGTGGCGCAGTGCGCCCCCCCAATATGATAAACATTGGTGGCGCAGTGCGCCCCCCCAATATAATAAACATTGGTGGCGCAGTGTGCCCCCCCAATATAATAAACATTGGGGGCACAGTGTGCCCCCACTCAATATAATAAACATTGGTGGCGCAGTGCCCCCCCCCCCCCCAATATACAAACCGGATTCCAAAAAAGTTGGGACACTAAGCAAATTATGAATAAAAACTGAATGCAATGATGTGGAGATGGCAAATGTCAATATTTTATTTGTAATAGAACGTGGATGACAGATCAAACGTTTAATCCGAGTAAGTGTATCATTTTAAAGGAAAAATACATTGATTCAAATTTTCACGGTGTCAACAAATCCCCAAAAAGTTGGGACAAGTAGCAATAAGAGGCTGGAAAAAGTAAATTTGAGCATAACGAAGAGCTGGAAGACCAATTACCACTAATTTGGTCAATTGGCAACATGATTGGGTATAAAAAGAGATTCTCAGAGTGGCAGTGTCTCTCAGAAGCCAAGATGGGTAGAGGATCACCAATTCCCAGAAAGATAGTGGAGCAATATCAGAAAGGTGTTACCCAGCGAAAAATTGCAAAGACTTTGCCTCTATCATCATCAACTGTGCATAACATCATCCGAAGATTCAGAGAATCTGGAACAATCTCTGTGCGTAAGGGTCAAGGCCGTAAAACCATACTGGATGCCCGTGATCTCCGGGCCCTTAAACGACACTGCACCACAAACAGGAATGCTACTGTAAAGGAAATCACAGAATGGGCTCAGGAATACTTCCAGAAACCATTGTCAGTGAACACAATCCACCGTGCCATCCGCCGTTGCCAGCTGAAACTCTACAGAGCAAAGAAGAAGCCATTTCTAAGCAAGATCCACAAGCTCAGGTGTTTTCACTGGGCCAGGGATCATTTAAAATGGAGTGTGGCAAAATGGAAGACTGTTCTGTGGTCAGACAAGTCACGATTTGAAGTTCTTTTTGGAAATCTGGGATGCCATGTCATCCGGACCAAAGAGGACAAGGACAACCCAAGTTGTTATCAACGCTCAGTTCAGAAGCCTGCATCTCTGATGGTATGGGGTTGCATGAGTGCGTGTGGCATGGGCAGCTTGCATGTCTGGAAAGGCACCATCAATGCAGAAAAATATATTCAGGTTCTAGAACAACATATTCTCCCATCCAGACGTCATCTCTTTCAGGGAAGACCCTGCATGTTTCAACAAGATAATGCCAGACCACATTCTGCATCAATCACAACATCATGGCTGCGTAGGAGAAGGATCCGGGTACTGAAATGGCCAGTCTGCAGTCCAGATCTTTCACCTATAGAGAACATTTGGCGCATCATAAAGAGGAAGGTGCAACAAAGAAGGCCCAAGACGATTGAACAGTTAGAGGCCTGTATTAGACAAGAATGGGAGAGCATTCCTATTTCTAAACTTGAGAAACTGGTATCCTCGGTCCCCAGACGTCTGTTGAGTGTTGTAAGAAGAAGGGGAGATGCCACACAGTGGTGAAAATGGCCTTGTCCCAACTTTTTGGGGATTTGTTGACACCAAGAAATTCTGATTCAACATATTTTTCCCTTAAAATTGTACATTTTCTCAGTTAAAACTTTTTCTCTGTGATTTATGTTCTATTCTGAATAAAATATTAGAAGTTGGCACCTCCACATCATTGCATTCAGTTTTTATTCACGATTTGTATAGTGTCCCAACTTTTTTGGAATCCGGTTTGTAATAAACATTGGTGGCGCAGCGGGCAGTGGCAATGGTGAAAATGGCCTTGTCCCAACTTTTTGGGGATTTGTTGACACCAAGAAATTCTGATTCAACATATTTTTCCCTTAAAATTGTACATTTTCTCAGTTAAAACTTTTTCTCTGTGATTTATGTTCTATTCTGAATAAAATATTAGAAGTTGGCACCTCCACATCATTGCATTCAGTTTTTATTCACGATTTGTATAGTGTCCCAACTTTTTTGGAATCCGGTTTGTAATAAACATTGGTGGCGCAGCGGGCAGTGGCAATGAGGGTTAAAAAATAAAAAAATAATTAACTCACCTCCTCCAATTGATCGTCTCCTGTTCTATCTCCAGGACCTGTCAAAGGACCTGTGGTGACATCACTGTGCTCATCACATGATACATCACATGATCCATCACCATGGTAATGGACCATGTGATGAGCTCAGTGACGTCACCACAGGTCCTGAAGAAAGAACAGGAGACCGGCAGCTACGCGATCAATTGGAGGAGGTGAGTTAATTTTTTTAATTATTTTTTAACCCTCATTGGCACTTCCGACTGAGCCACCAATGTTTCTTATACTAGGGTGTTGGGGGGGGGGCACACTGTGCCACCAATGTTTCTTATACAAATACAGGAGGCGGGCACCCAACCTCTATGACAGGGAGCTGCGATCAGCGGCAGTTAACCCCTCAGGTACCGCACCTGAAGGGTTAGCTCAACTGCAGCTGATCGCAGCTCCCTGTCACAAAGGTCGGGTGCCGGCTAATTGATTCCGGCACCCGCCTCCCGTATTTGTATTACAGGTCAGTTTTCTTCATTGGTGGCGCAGTGGCCACAGCCCCTCCCCTCCTCCTCCCGTCTCTTCTTACTGGCGGAGGCGGCGGCAGCTGTACAGGGGGGAGGGAGAGACTCCTCCACTGCACTGCTGAGAAGAACATCGGCGGCGGGGCAGAGAACTATCAGCTCCTGTGCCCGCCGCTGTATTCAACTACAGAGCTGCGGTGGCGGGTCTAGTCGCAAATGGAGACAAGACTAAAAGGTCTTGTCGCCATTTGTAAATTCTAAGTCGCATTGGCAACCATTTTGGTCGCCATCTGGAGCCCTGCACCTAGCTGGAGCATTAGCTGCACTTCCTCCGTGATTGCTTGTCGCCGAGCCTCGGGTACCCGGTATGGTTTTAACCAGACTTTTGCAAGAGGCTCAGTGATAATGTCATATCGGACTATGAAAGTGCGTCCAGGGAGGTCTGAGAACACATCCGTGTTCCGACTAATGAACTCCCTGACTTCCTGAGCCTGTTAAGAGGAGAGGCTGTCAGCAATTTTCACTGTGGCAGCTGCTTCCCTTGCTTCAGACAGAGGGCCCGAAACCGCTTCCCCTAGGAACCCTGGTCATGGGCTGTCTTCTGTACTGGTTTCCAGACTTTGAGCAGATTCACATGGTACACCTGCTCCAGCTTTCGCCTCCCTCGTTTGTGCACCTTGTAATCTACCTCTCCAATTTTTTCAAGCACCTCGTAGGGCCCCTGCCACCTAGCTAGGAACTCACTGTCTACAGTTGTTACCAGAACCAATACCCGATCACCCGGGTTTAAGGGCCAGACCCGAGTCTGCCAATTATAGATCCTACTCTGGACTTGCTGCGCTGCGTCTATATGCTCCCAAACCAGAGCTAAAACTGCTTCCATCTGTCCCTGCATCTGGGTGACGTACTCAACAACACTTCTGTGCGGTGTGGGTTGTTGTCCCCACGCCTCTTTGGCCACATCCAACAGACCGCAAGGGTGTCTGCCTTATAACAGTTCGAAGGGCGAGTACCCAGTAGAGGCCTGGGGCATCTCTCGCACTGCGAACATGAGATAGGGTAGAAGAAGGTCCCAGTCTCTCCCATCCTTAGACACCACTTTTTTTAGCATATTTTTTTATGTTTGATTAAACCTCTCTCTACCAGGCCATCCGTTTGAGGATGATACACGGACATCCGTAGCTGTTTTTTGTGGAGCAACTTATAGCGTTCCCTCATGACCTTGGACATAAACGGGGTCCCTTGGTCAGTCAGAACCTCCTTAGGCAGACCCACGCAAGAAAACATCACCATTAACTCCTTAGCTATGAGTTTGGCTGATGTATGCTGCAGTGGCACCGCCTCCGGGTACCGAGTGGCGTAGTCAAGGACAACCAAGATGTGTTTGTGTCCTCTAGCAGACTTCGGTACCGGGCCTATGAGATCCATAGCGATTCACTCGAACGGGACCCTGATAATTGGGAGGGGTACAAGGGGACTACGGAAATGTGGCTGGGGGCTCATTATCTGGCAGGTTGGGCAAGACTTATATACAATATTCTTCTACCTCTCTGAACACACTGGGCCAATAAAACCGCTGTAGAATCCGGTCCTGCCTGGGGCACTATCAACTGTTCAATGGATTCACATCGCAGCTGGTTTACTTAATACAAAATCTCTTGATGAACCACAAAACGGGGAAACACCGACTCTGCCCCGGATGTTGTGGTTCCCCATCTATTATTAATGCATTTTTCCAGGCTCAGGATAGGGTTGGGTCCCGATGTTGTGCAGTACCAAAATTATCCCCGGAGACATTGAGGTCGGCTAGCTCTGGACCAGGCGGCAAATCCTCCATGTCTCCCACCATCACACTTAGCGGGGTTGTCTCCCCCTCTTCCACTGTAGTGGCGGTCACCCCTACTGCTGGCCCTTCAGACTCAGGTTCCCAGGGTTCTGGTCTACCCCCTGAGCCGCGCCACTCTGCTAGGGTCACATCTGTCTCACGGTTATCTGCAACTTTGGTGTCCGGCCATAGTGCCGGGGTAGTCTCTCCCAATTATTAGTTACTACGGTAATTTTGTGGCGACGGCCACCTCATGAGTCCACCTGCTGACCACCGTTGATATATAGACCAGGGCGGTGGGATAGTCCTTTAAGTCCCAATGAATGAATACAGTGCCGACCTTTCGGCCAGTATACTCGACGGGCCGCACCAGGGCAGCTCTTACCAGGGACGCCAGGCTCCCTGAATCCAGAAGTGCCACCGCCAGAGTGTACCCCACTTCCACCTGGCACAGGTGACTATTGTCTACAGTCTTGGAGGTACCTGTAGCACAAAGCTTCCTGGCATACAATGAGTTGCGGTAGCCATAGTTGATATCCATGGGTTCACCCCGATGAGGACAGTCGGCTCTTATGTGTCCGCGAAACCGCCAGCAAACCACCGGGGCTGGGTCTGCAGGATGATAAGTCCCAGGCGGGTTTGGCTGGCGCTACCCGCCGACTCTGGGGTGGATATTTCCGGGGTTTGACTTCCCTCTACCTAAAAGATTTCAGTTTGTTTTACAATTGAGTTGTGCAGTTTATAGGTCACATCAAAGGTGGAAAAAATTCTGAAATTATTTATCTTT
The DNA here is from genome assembly GCF_014858855.1 of Bufo gargarizans. NCBI lineage: Eukaryota > Metazoa > Chordata > Amphibia > Anura > Bufonidae > Bufo > Bufo gargarizans. The sequence goes on along the minus strand of NC_058081.1, from coordinate 384,758,229 downwards.
GTCTCATTTTTTTTACATCACAGAAACCTGACATTTTAAAGGGCTTCTGTCACCCCCCAAAAGTCATTTTTCGTTTTTGGGCTACTTAAAATCCTTAAACTGCGATTTTTCACTATATAGGACGCTCGCTCGGCCGCTCCTTCCTCAATGTGCCTGCGCCTATGATGTCACATCTACACTGAGGAAGGAGCGGCCGAGCGAGCGTCCTCCTCTCAGTGCGCCTGCACTGACTGAAGACTGATACGGCACAGGCGCAATATTTAGAACGCAGACAGGGCCAGCCAGGAGACGAGAGCACTCTCTGGCCCTGTCAATCAACAGGAGGAGGGGGCGTTTATTTGAAAGCAGGATGCGGCTGCTACCAGCAAGTAACCGCCCTACTTGCTGGTAGAGAGGTAATTTACATATTATAAAACTGCAGTTTTTATAGAAACTACTGAACGAAAAAGGGTAAGAGCACTATATGGTGAAAAATCGCAGTATAAGGATTTTAAGTAGCCCAAAAACTAAAAATAAGTTTTGGGGGGTGACAGAAGCCCTTTAACAGGGGTGGGTAGAATTTTTATATCCACTGTATATATATAGATGTAGTAGAGTTAACACACATGCTTTATGAGATGTGTTATCTAAACTATTTGTCTTAGGCTACATGCACATGAACGTTGATTGTTTCCGTGTACAGTTGCAAGAAAAAGTATGTGAACCGTTTGGAATAATTTGTATTTCAGCACAAATTGGTCATAAAATGTGATCCGATCTTCATCTAAGTCACAACAATAGACAATTACAGTCTGCTTAAACTAATAACACACAAAGAATTAAATGTTACCATGTTTTTATTGAACACACCATGTAAACATTCACAGTGCAGGTGGAAAAAGTATGTGAACCCCTAGGCTAATTGGAGTGAGGTGTCAGCCAACTGGAGTCCAATCAATGAGATGAGATTAGAGGTGTTGGTTACAGCTGCCCTGCTCTATAAAAAAACACGCACCAGTACTGGGTTTGCTTTTCACAAGAAGCATTACCTGATGTGAATGACGACTCGCACAAAAGAGCTCTCAGAAGACCTACGATTAAGAATTGTTGACTTGCGTAAAGCTGGAAAGGGTTATAAAAGTGTCTCCAAACGCCTTGCTGTTCATCAGTCCACGGTAAGACAAATTGTTTATACAGTTCAAAGAATGGGGGCACATCCAACAATAAAAAAGGAAGAGTGCCGGCTCAAGGTATGCAATGCATAATGAAGCAGAAAAAAGAAAAAGAATACCGAGACAGGAGCCGCACATCTAAAATATAACAAATTTATTCGAGAAAACAGACACAACACAAAAGAATTAAAATCGTTGTATACAAAAAATCAAGGCCATGTGAACCATGTATCAGCACATGCCATCCTGACTCACTACAAATACATAGACAAACCCCCACATCCATAAGCATATACCATTATAAAGTGCATGTAATCCATAAACAATGAATAAGGCTCAAATACTTATCATAAAAATGGCATTATGGGGGGCAAGCGTGGTGGTCAGGAAAAAAGCCCAGCGCGTATCGCCAGACTTGCTGGCTTCCTCAGGAGTGCCTCAAATTGTCTATAAATGGAGAAAGTTTAGCACTGCTTCTTTTCTCCGTAGGAGTGGCCGTCCTGTAAAGATTACTGCAAAAGCACAGCGCAAACTGCTCAATGAGGTGAAGAAGAATCCTAGAGTGTCAGCTAAAGACTTACAAAAGTCTCCTGCATATGCTAACATCTCTGTTAGTGAATCTACGATGCGTAAAACACTAAACAAGAATGGATTTCATGGGAGGATACCACAGAGGAAGCCACTGCTGTCCAAAAAAAACATTGCTGCACGTTTACAGTTTGCACAAGAGCACCTGGATGTTCCACAGCAGTACTGGCAAAAAATTCTGTGGACAGATGAAACAAAAAGTTGAGTTGTTTGGAAGAAACACACAACACTATGTGTGGAGAAAAAGAGGCACAGCACACCAACATCAAAACCTCATCCCAACTGTGAAGTATGGTGGTGGGGGCATCATGGTTTGGGGCCGCTTTGCTGCGTCAGGGCCTGGACGGATTGCTATCATCGAAGGAAAAATGAATTCACAAGTTTATCAAGACATTTTGCAGGAGAAATTAAGGCCATCTGCCCACCAGCTGAAGCTCAACAGAAGATGGATGTTGCAACAGGACAACGACCCAAAGCATAGAAGTAAATAAAAATTAAAGTTTTAACCAGTTATTAAATCTAAGGGTTCACATACTTTTTCCACCTGCGCTGTGAATGTTTACATGGTGTGTTCAATAAAAACATAGTAAAATTTAATTATTTGTGTGTTATTAGTTTAAGCAGACTGTGATCATCTATTGTTGTGACTTAGATGAAGATCAGATCACATTTTATGACCAATTTGTGCAGAAATCCATATCATTCCAAAGGATTCACATACATTTTCTTGCAACTGTATGTTCTGTTTTTTTTTTTGCGGATAGGATGCGTTTTTTTTTTTTTTTTTGCGGATAGAATGCGGACAGCACACCGTGTGCTGTCCGCATCAGTATGTCCGTTCCGTAGCCCCGCAAAAAAAATAGGCATTGTTACAATGGATCCGCCAAAAAAAAAAAAGATGGCATACGGATGTCATCTGTTTTTTTTTTGCGGACCACAAAACACATACGGTTGTGTGCATGTAGCCTTAAGCAAACACCTTCAATTTCTTTCCAATGGCTTTTGTTTCAAGATAACATGATGTGTTAAGAAATATGAGTTAAGAGTTTGAGTGTTGACTCTGCTACATCTGTATATTCAAATATCACCCTTCCCTCTACAATCCCACTGTTGTCGAGTACACGACAATAACTTGAGGGAAGGGCTGGGATGTATTTGCCTCCTCAGCCCCACTCACTGCTGTTAGCAGTTCAGGAAGGACTGAAGTATACTCTGGCCCCTAGGTACCTAGACATCACCCATCGCGACCGACACCCCCGACCTGCCCTTCACCGTAACCAGACATCTCCATCCACAGAATACACCATCTTCTCTCTGCATCTTGAACTTTCTTCCAACTGTCAGTGTCGATCTTCAGGTTTCAGCCGCTCACAGCGCCATCTTTTTTGGGTCAGACTCTGGGATGGCTTTACCCTCACCATCTCTCCACATAGCACCCCCTTCTTTCTGGGGTATGGTAAACCATGGAATAGACTTCCATCCGACACTTGTCCTTTCATTCAGGTATTAGCTGCTCCCATTGTCGTCTTTGATTGGTCACACTCTGGGATGGCTTCACCCTCACTGTCACCTTCTTTCTAGGATACGGTCGACCGGGGAATGGCCTCTTCTCAGCATAGGCACGACTTTCGTCTGACACTTCTTCTTTCATATTGATTGAAGAATCTAAAGCTGAGGGGGATCTACTCTTTTCCCCATTCATACAAAAACAGGTCACATGCCTCCTAACAGTAGAAACAGTCTGGGTAAGAGGAGACTGAAACAAGTCACAATACTCAAGCAATGATTGAATTGCCACATGGTAAAAGTACGCCCAAACAGGAAACAGGAAACAAGATGGCTTTCAATCAGAACACAGCCATCATTGTTAAGGGCAAATCCGAGAGCAAACATAGCAGCCTCCAGTGGTGAAGAGTAGAAGTACACAAGCAACACAATAATTCAGAATGAGTGAAACAGCGACCACTAGTGGTTAAATAGAAAAGTACATCAGGATCCTGACATCTCCTTTCTCTTCCACAGCTCCAGCATTGCACATAACAACACCCAGCTAGTTTATAGTGCCTTCCATTCAGCTAGTTATTTAGACATTTCCCCATTACTGCCCCTAACAACTCCCAGTTAATTTATAGCGCATCCCACCCAGCTAGTTACATAGACACTATGCATCGCTGCCCCTAACAACACCCAGCTAGTTTATAGATCCTCCCACCCAGCTACTTACATAGATCCTCCCCATCCTCCCCATCCTACCACCCATTTAATTATATAGATACTCCCCTATCACCACCTCTAACAACACCCAGCTAGTTTATAGCTCCTCTGACCCAACTAGTTACATAGACGCTCCCCATCACTGCCTCTATCAACACTTAGCTAGTTTATAGCTCCTCCCACCAGCTGGTTACATAGACACTCCCCTATCACTGCCCCTAACAATACCCAGCTAGTTTATAGCTCCTCCCACCCAGCTAGTGTCATAGACACTACGCATCGCTGCCCCTAACAACACCCAGCTAGTTTATAGGTCCTCCCACCAGCTGGTTACATAGACACTCCCCTATCACTGCCCCTAACAATACCCAGCTAGTTTATAGCTCCTCCCACCCAGCTAGTTACATAGACACTACGCATCGCTTCACCTAACAACACCCAGCTAGTTTATAGCTCCTCCCACCCAGCTAGTTACATAGACACTATGCATCGTTGCCCCTAACAACACCCAGCTAGTTTATAGCTCCTTCCACCCAGCTACTTACATAGATCCTCCCCATCACTGCCCCTAACAACACCCAGCTAGTTTACAGCTCCTCCCACCCAGCTAGTTACATAGACACTCCCTATAACTGCCCCTAATTACACTTAGCTCGTTTATAATTCCTCCACCCAGCGACTTATATAGACACTTCTCATTGCTGCCCCTAATCATGCCCAGATAGTTCATAGCCCCTGGCACCCAGCTAGTTTTTTAGACACTCCTCCATCACTGCCCCTAACAACACCCAGGTATTTTATAGCTCCTCCCACCCAGCTATTTACATAGGCACTCCCCATCACCCAGCTAGTTTATAGATCCTCCCACCCAGCTACTTACATAAACACTCCCCATTATTGCCCCTTACAACTAGTTTAAAGCTCCTCCCACCCAGCTACTTACATAGACATAACCCTATCACTGCCCCTAACAACACCCAGCTAGTTTATAGCTGCTCCCACCCAGCTACTTACATAGGCACTCCCCATCACTGCCCCACCACCCAGCTAGTTTATAGCTCCTCCCACCCGACTACTTACATAGACACTCCCCATCACTTTCCCTAACATCCAGCTAGTTTATAGCTCCTCCCACCCAATTAGTTACATAGACACTCCCCTATCACTGTCTCTAACACAAAGCTAGCTTATAGTTCCTCCCACCCATCTAATTATATAGATACTCCCCTATCACTGCCTCTAACAACACCCAGCTAGTTTACAGCTCCTACCACCCATCTAATTATATAGATACTCCCCTATCACTGCCTCTAACAACACCCAGCTAGTTTATAGCTCCTCTGACCCAGCTAGTTACATAGACGCTCCCATCACTGCCTCTATCAACACTTAGCTAGTTTATAGCTCCTCCCACCCAGCTAGTTACATAGACACTACGCATCGCTGCACCTAACAACACCCAGATAGTTTATAGCTCCTCTCACCCAGCTAGTTACATAGACACTCCCCATCACTACCCCTAATTACACCCAGACAGTTTATAGCTCCTCCCACCCATTTACTTATATAGACACTTCTCATTGGTGCCCCTAATCATGCCCAGCTAGTTTATAGCCCCTGCCACCCAGCTAGTTACATAGACACTCCCCATCACTGCCCCTAATAACACACAGATAGTATATAGCTACTCCCACCCAGCTAGTTACATAGACACTCCCCATCACTGCCCCTAACAACACCCAGCTAGTTTATAGATCCTCTCACCCAACTAGTTACATAGACACTCCCCTATCACTGCCCCTAACAACACCCAGATAGTGTATAGCTCCTCCCACCCAGCTACTTACATAGACACTCCCCTATCACTTCCCCTAACACCCAGCTAGTTTATAGCTCCTCCCACCCAGCTAATTACATAGACACTACCCATCACTGTCCCTAACAACACCCAGCTAGTTTATAGCTCCTCCCACCCATCTACTTACATAGACACTCCCCATCATTGTCCCTAACAATACCCAGCTAGTTTATAGCTCCTCCCACCCAGCTACTTACATAGACACTACAATATAACTGTCCTTGTTGCTGCTTTGAAACACGCCCATGGGCTTAACATCACGGGAAGTAAGAAAGATCCTGCATGGACACGGTCACGTGACCACAGCCCACACTGGAAATTAGGTGCATTAAAGGCAAAATAAATACATTACAAAACTACAGCTAACTTCATAAATGATTATTTTAAAGGTATTATTCTGGGGTGCATGTTTTTGTATAGCTTTTTATAAACAATTCTGTCATTTTATTTAGCTTTTTTATGCTGCTCACCATATGAGATAAATAATGCATTAGTTTTATAGCTTAAATTGTTGTGGATGTGGTGTTACCAATTATGCATAGTTTTATTGATTTTTATTATTTACATAATAAAGAATTAGCAAAAATGAATTTTTTTTGTGGATTGTTTTATTTATTAAAAAAAAACACGTACACTAGGTAAATATATAATAATGTACCCCCTTACTACAAATATTAAGGCTATTTTAGGTCACAGAGTAATTGTGTAACAACCACAAGTTCTTGTATTCAGGTCATAAGGCCCTTTTCTGAAGTAAGAGGACCTTCCCATGAAGAGGATCACTTCACATCCATGTAGCTAATTCTTAAAATATTATTTTAATATCAACTTAATATCTATATCAAATTAATTCTATCTCGTCCGTAGGCTTTCACAAATGTAGTAGAACATGGCTTTTTTTATTTTAAAGTGAGGCATACTGTTCCTCACAAGTAAGAAGCAGCCAACTTGTACTACTGCACAGTGGAGAATATTCAAGTTGTGAAAATTGCTGGTTGTACTAGAATGGAAACAAAACCAGTCTCATAATGGAAAAAAGTTGCTGCAGAAAATAACACTTGAATTGCCAGTTACAGCAACTATATATGATGCTTGAAAGGAAGTGTACACTCCCAGCTCCTTCATCTTGTAACAAGTTTCCATGAAAAGGCCCTTTACATCTGATTTAAGTACATGGATTTCTAGATCAAAGCACTGACGTTTCCATAATTGGACAATGTTTAGCGTTGGGCTGGAAAAGTGTTCTTTGATGGGTAGTTATTTGGTGCATGAATGTTCCTCATTTTCTTGTAAACTTTCTAAAACTACGCCTTGTGTATGTAGTCAAATTCCAATTACAGTAACAGGCTGCAATAATTACCGATATAAATAACTAATCACCAGGGAAAAGATTCAGTATAACCTAAGAATACAGTGGACAGTCCTACTTAGCTGCCAAGCTGTCATTGTCTAGGATTGGTAAAGGAAAGAAAAAGTTCTGCATCGGCGCAAATTCACCAGTGAGGTCGGTCTTGATAGATAGATTATTTTTGTTTTAATAAGAAACAACGCGTTTCGGGGATGAAAGACTCCCCTTCATCAGGTTTCACATACACATAACAAATATTACATTATTTATAGGTAAATTCCTACAAAAAAAACGCCAAATTGTCTAGGATTGGAGATAACTCTTATCCTGGCTATTTAACCCATTAGATGAGGCGCTTGATGCAGACCACAATATCAAAGTTGTTTACAGAGTGAAGGACTTCCTTTATTCCCCATTGGCCCTCTGTGATGAGCTTGTGGGGTGCTGATGGTCGCTACGGCAGCTTGAGGCTTTACAAAGTCCTCTGGGTATGCCATCTATGGAAGCCTATCAGGCCAGGAGGCAGGGTCTAATAGGCGAACTGTCAGTGTACAACTGACTAGTATAATACTTTATAGTAGATCTATGTTATAATATAATATACCAGCAATCAAGACATCAAAATGTCTGTTCTCTAGTAAGAAAGTGAAAAACAAACTTGTTTTAGAAAAAATATATATATACAGTACAGACCAAAAGTTTGGACACACCTTCTCATTCAAAGAGTTTTCTTTATTTTCATGACTATGAAAATTGTAGATTCACACTGAAGGCATCAAAACTATGAATTAACACATGTGGAATTATATACATAACAAAAAAGTGTGAAACAACTGTCATATTCTAGGTTCTTCGAAGTAGCCACCTTTTGCTTTGATTACTGCTTTGCACACTCTTGGCATTCTCTTGATGAGCTTCAAGAGGTAGTCACATGAAATGGTCTTCCAACAGTCTTGAAGGAGTTCCCAGAGATGCTTAGCACTTATTGGCCCTTTTGCCTTCACTCTGCGGTCCAGCTCACCCCAAACCATCTCGATTGGGTTCAGGTCCGGTGATTGTGGAGGCCAGGTCATCTGGAGCAACACCCTATCACTCTCCTTCATGGTCAAATAGCCCTTACACAGCCTGGAGGTGTGTTTGGGGTCATTTTCCTGTTGAAAAATAAATGATGGTACAACTGTGGTAGCCATGCTGGTTCAGTATGCCTTTAATTTTGAATAAATCCCCAACAGTGTCACCAGCAAAGCACCCCCATACCATCACACCTCCTCCTCCATGCTTCACGGTGGGAACCAGGCATGTAGAGTCCATCCGTTCACCTTTTCTGCGTCGCACAAAGACATGGTGTTTGGAACCAAAGATCTCAAATTTGGACTCATCAGACCAAAGCACAGATTTCAACTGGTCTAATGTCCATTCCTCGTGTTCTCTAGCCCAAACAAGTCTCTTCTGCTTGTTGCCTGTCCTTAGCAGTGGTTTCCTAGCAGATATTCTACCATGAAGGTCTGATTCACACAGTCTCCTCATAACAGTTGTTCTAGAGATGTGTCTGCTGATAGAACTCTGTGTGGCATTGACCTGGTCTCTAATCTGAGCTGCTGTTAGCCTGCGATTTCTGAGGCTGGTGACTCGGATAAACTTATCCTCCACAGTAGAGGTGACTCTTAGTCTTCATTTCCTGGGGCGGTCCGCATGTGAGCCAGTTTCTTTGTAGCGCTTGATGGTTTTTGTGACTGCACTTGGGGACACTTTCAAAGTTTTCCCAATTTTTCGGACTGACTGACCTTCATTTCTTAAAGTAATGATGGCCACTCGTTTTTCTTTATTAGCTGCTTTTTTCTTGCCATAATACAAATTCTAACAGTCTATTCAGTAGGACTATCAGCTGTGTATCCACCTGACTTCTCCACAACGCAACTGCTGGTCCCAACCCCATTTATAAAGCAAGAAATCCCACTTATTAAACCTGACAGGGCACACCTGTGAAGTGAAAACCATTTATGGTGACTACCTCTTGAAGCTCATCAAGAAAATGCCAAGAGTGTGCAAAGCAGTAATCAAAGCAAAAGGTGGCTACTTTGAAGAACCTAGAATATGACATATTTTCAGTTGTTTCACACTTTTTTGTTATGTATATAATTCCACATGTGTTAATTCATAGTTTTGATGCCTTCAGTGTGAATCTACAATTTTCATAGTTATGAAAATAAAGAAAACTCTGAATGAGAAGGTGTGTCCAAACTTTTGGTCTGTACTGTATATACAGTTGCAAGAAAAAGTATGTGAACCCTTTGGAATGATATGGATTTCTGCACAAATTGGTCATAAAATGATAATCACAGTCTGCTTAAACTCACAAATAATTAAATGTTACCATGCTTTTATTGAACAAACCATGTAAACATTCACAGTGCAGGTGGAAAAAGTATGTGAACCCTTGGATTTAATAAATGGTTGAACCTCCTTTGGCAGCAATAACTTCAACCAAAAGTTTCCTATAGTTGCAGATCAGACGTGCACAACAGTCAGGAGTAATTCTTGACCATTCCTCTTTACAGAACTGTTTCAGTTCAGCAATATTCTTGGGATGTCTGGTGTAAATCGCTTTCTTTAGGTCATGCCACAGCATCTCAATCAGCTTGAGGTCAGGACTCTGACTGGGCAACTCCAGAAGGCGTATTTTCTTCTGTTTAAGCCATTTTGTTGTTGGTTTACTTCTATGCTTTGGGTCGTTGTCTTGTTGCAACACCCACCTTCTGTTGAGCTTCAGCTGGTGGATAGATGGCCTTAAGTTCTCCTCCAAAATGTCTTGATTAACTTGGGAATTAATTTTTCCCTCAATGATAGCAATCCGTCCAGGCCCTGATGCAGCAAAGCAGCCCCAAACCATGATGCCCCCACCACCATACTTCACAGTTGGGATGAGGTTTTGATGTTGGTGTGCTGTGCCTCTTTTTTTTACACACATAGTGTTGTGTGTTTCTTCGAAACAAGTCAACTTTGGTTTCATCTGTCCACAGAATATGTTGCCAGTACTGCTGTGGAACATCCAGGTGCTCTTGTGCAAACTGTAAACGTGCAGCAATTATTTTTTTTTTTTTACAGCAGTGGCTTCCTCTGTGGTATTCTCACATGAAATCCATTCTTGTTTAGTGTTTTACGTATCTTAGATTCGCTAACAGGGATGTTAGCATATGCCAGAGACTTTTGTAAGTCTTTAGCTGAGACTCTAGGATTCTTTTTCACCTCATTGAGCAGTCTGCACTGTGCTCTTGCAGTCATCTTTACAGGACGGCCACTCCTACGGAGAGTAGCAGCAGTGCTGAACTTTCTCCATTTATGGACAATTTGTCTTACCATGGACTGATGAAAAGCAAGGCTTTTGGAGATACTTTTATAACCCTGTCCAGCTTTATGCAAGTCAACAATTCTTAATCGTAGGTCTTCTGAGAGCTCTTTTGTGTGAGGCATCATTCACATCAGGCAATGCTGCTTGTGAAAAGCAAACCCAGAACTGGTGTGTGTTTTTCATAGGGCAGGGTAGCTGTAACCAACACTTCTAATCTCATCTCATTGATTGGACTCCAGATGGTTAACACCTCACTCCAATTAACAAACTGTCGTACATTCATGAACTTTTCATCTCTCAAAACCTTTCCTTTCTGGGTCTCACAGAAACATGGCTGACACCCTCTGACACCTCCTCCCCTGCTGAACTCTCATATAGTGGATTTCAATTCGCTCACACCCCCCGCCCCGGCTGCAAACATGGTGGAGGAGTTGGTCTTCTCCTATCAGACACCTGTTCCTACAGCCTAACTCCACTGCCACCCTCCATTACGCTCACCTCATTTGAAGTAAACTCTGTTCGCATCTACTCTCCCTCCAACCTTCAAGTAGCCATCATTTACCGCCCCCCCAGGCCCAGCCACCATCTTTCTTGACCACGTTAACACCTGGCTACTACATTTTCTTTCTGCCGACATCCCCACTATCATCATGGGTGACTTCAACATCCCTATTGACACCTGCCACTCGGCCGCCTCTAAACTCCTATCGCTTTCTTCCTCCTTTGTCCTATCACAGTGGTCTTCAGCTCCCAACCACAGAGATAATCACACTTTGGATCTTATCTTTACCCGCCTCTGCTCCCTATCTAACCTTTCTAATTCGCCTCTTCCCCTATCCGACCACAACCTACTCACCTTCTCTTCACTGGTCTCTTCTGCTGCTTCCCCAGTCCACACACTAACACACTTGACTTTCGCTTGCTTTCTGACTCTTTTTTTCCCACTCTCTACCATCTGTTCCCTCCAAGACCCAGATGCTGCCACCACCCTATATAACACCACAATAAGTACAGTTCTGGACATTGTTGCCCCCCTCACACAAAACAAAACCCGAAGAATTAACAGACGACCCTGGCACACCAACCTGACAAAAAAACTCAGACAAGCTTCCAGGGCTGTTGAGTGGTGATGGAAGAAATCCCATTATATAGATCATTTCACCACATACAAGCAATCCCTCCTCATAGTCAAATCCTCACTCGCTGATGCAAAACAGGCCTACTTCTCATCTCTCATATCTTCCCTGGCCAACAGCCCTAAACAACTTTTTTAGCACTTTTAACTCCCTTCTCTGTCCCCCCAACGCCCCCACCCTCTCCTCTCTTCTTAGCTGAGGACTTTGCAAAGTTTTTCAAACAAAATATAATCAACATAAGAGAAATCTTCATTACACAGTCCTCACAGATCCTCTACACAACTGCTCGGTCCTCTTCTCCCAAAACCCGCTTCTCCACCATTACAGAAGAACCTGTGCACTTGTCCCAATCCCATCCCCCCTCATCCCTAACTTCACCATAGTGTTTATCCCAGCCCTAACTCATCTCTTCAACCTATCACTAACCTCTGGTGTCTTCCCCTCTCCTTTTAAGCATGCTACCATTACACCCATCCTCAAAAGCCTTCACTTGACCCATCTTCTTTGTCGCCCCATATCACTTCTCCCGTATGCCTCAAAGCTACTTGAACAACATGTCCATTCTTAACTGTCCTCTCACCTCTCCTCCTGCTCCCTCTTTGACAGCCTACAATCTGGCTTCCGACCCGACCACTCGACTGAGACTGCCCTCACCAAAGTCACCAATGACCTACTGACAGCCAAAACCAAGAAACAATACTCTGTCCTTCTTCTCCTTGACCTGTCCTCGACACTGTTGACCACACTGTTGACCACTTCTGTTGCAAACTCTCTCATCCCTTGGCATCACTGACCTGGCCCTTTCCTGGATCACATCATACCTCACAGACCGAATGTTTAGTGTCTCACACTCCCGCACCACCTCCTCGTCTCATTCCCTCTCTGTTGGTGTCCCGCAAGGCTCTGTCCTAGGACCCCTGCTCTTCTCTAGCTACACTTTATGAGCTGTTCCAGACCAAGAGTCCCATGGCTTTCAGTATCACTCTGTAATGACCGGCAACACGCACAGGGAGGAAAACAGGGAAAGCCCTGCCCAAGGGAGAGGGAAAGGTGGTGACCCCTAACTCACCCTGCAGCTGGCACCTGCCTGCCCTGACGTCCCTAGACGGGTTCCTCACCCGTGCGGCAATCACGTGCCTAAACCCTGGCTTTCCCTGAAATGAGCCCTAGATAATGAACGGGCCGGTGGGATCGCTAGTCCTCACCACTGCACTAAGAGGGAAACACCAGGGAGAGGACAGACAAACACAGACAAACACAAACACCCAGGTGGACAGCAACAATTGTCCACAAAGGTCCAACAGGGATCCGGAGGGTAGCGTTCTAAGGCAACACTCAGAGAACGCAGCAACACAGCTCCAGTGGGTCAGAATAGATGTCCAGGCAGGAAGCTCTATATCTGGCAACCAGAGAAGTGTGAGAGGGGAATACAAGGAGGATTGGGAGTGCTGGACAAGGAACAGCTGAGAGAAGGAGCCACGGATCCCCGAGCGAGCCAAAAGGGTCTGCAAAGCAAACCCAGAAAGCTACAATAAGGAAACTTCCCTATCTGACATAGAGCGTGCAGCCAACCGCTGCGACCCCCTGACCCCGGGTACAACGGAGTCAGGCGTGGCTCTTGACACCCTCGTGACAGTACCCCCCTCTCTACGAGGGGCCTCCGGACACTCAGGACCAGGTCTCTCAGGATGAGAGGCATGAAAAATCCGGACTAGCCTGTCGGCGTTTACCTCAGACGCAGGAACCCACATTCTTTCCTCGGGACCGTAACCTCTCCAGTGCACCAGATATTGGAGAGAGCGGCGGACCCGACGAGAATTAACAATTTTGGATATCTGAAATTCCAAACTACCATCCACGACAACAGGAGGGGATGGCAGCGGTGACGGTTCTAGAGGTGGAACATATTTTTTGAGTAACGACTTATGAAAGACATTATGGATTTTAAAAGTCTGAGGCAACTCCAGGCGAAAAGCCACGGGGTTGATGATGGCTACAATCTTGTAAGGACCAATAAACCTAGGACCCAGTTTCCAAGAGGGAACCTTCAACTTGATATTCCTAGTAGACAACCACACATAGTCATTCACTCCTAGGTCCGGACCTGGCGACCGTCTCTTATCAGCCATGCATTTGTATTTACCTCCCATATTTTTCAAGTTAGCTTGCACCTGCCTTACTGATGAAAGAGATGACGAAAACCGTTCCTCTTCGGGAACCCCAGAAGACCCCCCCTCTTTGAAAGTACAGAATTGGGGATGAAAACCATATGCACCAAGAAAAGGTGACTTGCCAGTGGATTCCTGACGGCGATTATTTATGGCAAACTCAGCTAACGGTAAATATGACGACCACAACTCTTGGTTTTCAGACACAAAACATCTTAGATATGTCTCCAGGTTTTGGTTGGTACGCTCAGTCTGTCCATTCGACTGAGGATGGAAAGCTGAGGAAAAGGACAAGTGAACCCCCAAACGGGAACAAAAAGCTTTCCAAAATTTAGAAATAAACTGGGTTCCCCGATCCGAAACAACATCGGAGGGGACCCCGTGAAGCTTCACGATCTCACTGACGAATACCTGAGCAAGAGTTTTAGCATTAGGTAGTGCGGGTAACGCAATAAAGTGTGCCATTTTGCTAAACCTGTCCACTACTACCAAAATCACTGTTTTACCCGCAGACAAAGGTAAGTCAGTGATAAAATCCATAGACAGATGTGTCCATGGTCTTATTGGGAATGACGAGTGGTAATAGAGACCCTGCAGGACGTGTATGTGAAACTTTTGCGCGCGCACAGGTAGAACAAGAAGACACAAAATCCAATACATCCTGACGCAACCTTGGCCACCAAAAACGACGAGACAATAGCTCTAAGGTTGCTTTACTACCCGGGTGCCCAGCAAGTGCCGAATTATGATGTTCCTTTAATAATTCGAGACGTAGGTTCAACGGTACAAACAATTTCTCTGAGGGGCAAGAGACCGGGGCGTCCCCCTGGGCCTCTAACACCTTCCCCTCCAAAGCAGAGTGTACCGCAGAGACAACCACTCCTCTTTGTAGAATGGGTACCGGATCACTCACATTACCCCCTCCAGGGAAACAACGAGATAGTGCATCAGCCTTGGTATTCTTTACCCCAGGACGATAGGTAATCACAAAGTCAAACCTGGTAAAAAATAGCGACCACCTAGCCTGTCTAGGGGTGAGACGCTTAGCTGATTCGAGGTACAGCAGATTTTTGTGGTCCGTAAACACAGTGACGGGGTGGACTGCCCCCTCTAAAAAGTGACGCCACTCCTCAAACGCAAGTTTTATAGCTAACAGTTCCCTATTGCCAATATCGTAGTTCTGTTCTGCTGCAGATAGTTTTTTAGAAAAGAAAGCACAAGGACGCCATTTGCCAGGAGACGGACCCTGAGACAGCACAGCCCTTACTCCCACCTCTGATGCATCGACTTCAACAATAAAAGGCTGAGAGACATCAGGTTGGACTAGTACAGGTGCTGAGGTAAACCTCTCTTTTAGAGAGGAAAAAGCAACTTTAGCGGCGTCAGACCATTTAGAAAAATCAGTCCCCTTCCTAGTCATGTCAGTAAGGGGTTTTACGATCACCGAATAAGTTTTAATGAATTTCCTATAGAAATTCGCAAAGCCCAAGAACCGTTGTAGTGCTTTGAGGTTCTCAGGAAGATCCCAATCCAAAATTGCCTGGACCTTCCTAGGATCCATACGGAAACCTGACGCAGATAAATAATAACCTAGGAATTGTATCTCCTGAACGGCAAAAACAAATTTTTCAATTTTAGCATATAATTCATTCGTCCGTAGGACCTGTAGTACTTGTCTGACATGCTCCTCATGTGTTTTCAGATCAGACGAATAAATTAAGATATCATCTAGGTATATTACCACAAACCTGCCGATTAGATGACTAAAAATGACTAAAAATGTCATTAACGAAATGTTGAAAGACGGCAGGAGCATTGGTCAGGCCGAAAGGCATAACTAGATTTTCATAATGCCCCTCAGGGGTGTTAAAAGCTGTTTTCCACTCATCCCCCTCTTTAATACGAATCAGATTGTAGGCCCCCCTAAGATCGAGTTTGGAGAAACACCTAGCACCCGCAATCTGGTTAAACAGGTCAGGAATGAGAGGAAGAGGGTATGGGTCTCGGATGGTTATCCGATTTAATTCACGAAAATCTAGGCAAGGACACAGGCCCCCATCTTTCTTTTTAACAAAGAAAAACCCTGCAGCCACGGGTGAAGAAGAGGGTCTGATGTGTCCCTTAGCCAAACTCTCGGAGATATAATCCTTCATGGCTTGTCTCTCTGGACCTGAAAGATTATATAACCTGGTCTTGGGTAATTTTGCGCCGGGAATAAGGTTAACCGGGCAATCATAAGGACGATGAGGTGGTAACTTCTGACAACCCTTTTCAGAAAAAACGTCCTCAAAGTCCGAAACAAATGTAGGTAGGGTAGTTATGGAGGCGACTAAGCAATTGCTATTTAAGCAATTTTCTCTGCACGGCTCACTCCACTCCAATATCTCCCTGGCCTGCCAATCCACCACTGGATTGTGCGCTACCAACCAGGGAAGGCCCAGCACCACCAGAGTGGGAAGCCCCTCCAGAACATAACATGAGAGCATCTCGTTATGGTGGTCCCCTACCCGAAGGTGTAAATTATGAACGATGTGGGTGAGGTTTCTCTGAGACAGAGGAGCAGAATCTATAGCAAATATGGGAATAGGTCTCTGTAAGTACAGAGAGACAAACCCATAGTGCGGGCAAAATGGGCATCTATCAAATTTACCCCTGCTTCACTGTCTAGAAAGAAAGAAACAGTCTCTGTCTTATCACCAAAAACAATAACCGCTGGCAACACAAATTGCGATGTACGTATGGAGGAAACGTATACCCCCCGGCTGACATCCTCCACACAGCCTGGGGTTAGTAGTTTTCCGACGTTTTTTTTTGTTTCTGAGGAAAGAAGGACAGACGTTAATGAAATGACCCCTGTCCCCACAAAAAAAACAACCCCCACGCCTATGGCGAACCTCAGGAGGACGGACCTGACGAGTAGTTCCTCCTAGCTGCATAGGCTCGTCTAAGTCCGTACAGACTAACTGCTGCTTGGGAGGGGTTACCAATGGCTCCGGTTTTTTCAACCTGTACCTAAGGCGTCTATCTATACGGATAGAAAGGGACATAACTGCATCAAGGGAAAAGGGGGTCTCATACAATGCAAGCGCATCCTTAACCCTTTCGGATAACCCAGAGCAGAACTGACTCCTGAGAGCCGGGTCGTTCCATTGGGTATCCGTAGCCCACCTACGGAAGTCAGAGCAATACTCCTCTACCGGCCGCTCTCCTTGTAGGAGTCTCCGTAATTTTGATTCAGCCAGTGCGACTCGGTCAGGGTCGTCATATATGAGACCCAAGGCCCCGAAAAACTCATCCACTGACCGAAGAGCCTGGGAATCAGTAGGTAAAGAGAACGCCCAGGACTGCGGGTCCCCCTGCAGCAGGGAAATAACAACACCCACCCGCTGTTCTTCATTACCAGAGGAGTAAGGACGCAGTTTAAAGTATAGTTTACAACGTCAAACTAGTAGTTTAGTACGTCAAAAACTTGTCCCTTCCCCCAGAAAATCTGTCAGGGAGAGGGACCTTGGGTTCCGCAACAACCTGGTTACCAGTAGCAACCGCTGGGCTTGCGGTCTGTTGTAATTGCTGCTGTTGCTGGAGGACCGACGCCTTCAATCCTGCCACCTCCAAAGACAGGCCATGAAATTGTTCGGACAGAGCAGCAATTGGATCCATACTGGATTCTAAGTAGGTAAAAAAAAAAATTTTTTTTTTTTTTTTCTACCTACACAAAAATAAGGGCCAGATATAATGTAATGACCGGCAACACGCACAGGGAGGAAAACAGGGAAAGCCCTGCCCAAGGGAGAGGGAAAGGTGGTGACCCCTAACTCACCCTGCAGCTGGCACCTGCCTGCCCTGACGTCCCTAGACGGGTTCCTCACCCGTGCGGCGATCACGTGCCTAAACCCTGGCTTTCCCTGAAATGAGCCCTAGATAATGAACGGGCCGGTGGGATCGCTAGTCCTCACCACTGCACTAAGAGGGAAACACCAGGGAGAGGACAGACAAACACAGACAAACACAAACACCCAGGTGGACGGCAACAATTGTCCACAAAGGTCCAACAGGGATCCGGAGGGTAGCGTTCTAAGGCAACACTCAGAGAACACAGCAACACAGCTCCAGTGGGTCAGAATAGATGTCCAGGCAGGAAGCTCTATATCTGGCAACCAGAGAAGTGTGAGAGGGGAATACAAGGAGGATTGGGAGTGCTGGACAAGGAACAGCTGAGAGAAGGAGCCACGGATCCCCGAGCGAGCCAAAAGGGTCTGCAAAGCAAACCCAGAAAGCTACAATAAGGAAACTTCCCTATCTGACATAGAGCGTGCAGCCAACCGCTGCGACCCCCTGACCCCGGGTACAACGGAGTCAGGTGTGGCTCTTGACACCCTCGTGACACACTCCTACGCTGACGACACACAAATCGACCTCTGTGGTCCAGACATCACCACCTTACTATCAAGAATCCCACAATGTCTATCTTCTATATCAACCTTCTTTGCCTTTCGCTTTCTAAAACTTAACACGGATAAAACAGAATTCGTCATCTTTCCCCCATCTTGCTCAACCCCCCCAACAGAACTATCTATCACAATCAATGGCTGCACACTCTCCCTGGACACCAAGTCTGCTGCCTTGGTGTGACCTGGGATTCTGCCCTCTCTTTGAGACCACACATCCAAGCCCTTTTCACTACCTGCTGCCTCCAACTCAAAAACATCTCCCGCATCCGTGCTTTCCTTAACTTTGTGTCACAGCGGGCGTGCACTCAGACTCACAGATAACCCACCAACCAGGCTCTGGGCGAGAGACAGGGGAAGGGTCACCTCCTAGCTAATCCCTGATGCAGACCTTAAATGTAGGTATGATGTGTCCCCATGCCTGGGCTGAAAAAACCCTAAATTCCCTGAGATGGAAATAGGGGAAATAGGAGCAGCCTGCTCGCACAGAACCTGGATGGGAGAGATGACACAAAACAACCAAACTTGAAATCACACTTATCTTTCTGAGCAGGAACAGACAACCTTCATTCCTAGCTTCCAAGACCACAATGATTCCTATAATCCGCTCAGAGCACTGGGATGGTGTGCTATTTAAACTAATGACCCCACCCAGTGCACCTGATGAGAGGCGGATCCAGCACGGCTCCAAAACAAACACTAAACTCCTGGCAGACCTCCACACATCGTCAGAGTGAGGCATGACACTTTGAATCTGTGAAAATGCTTGTACATGCCCTCATCATCTCCCGCCTAGACTACTGCAACATCCTTCTCTGTGGCCTTCTATCTAGCACTCTCACACCCCTCCAAACTATCCTCAACTCTGCTGCCCGACTAATCCACCTCTCACCCTATTACTCCTCTGCCTCTCCCCTCTGCCAGTCCCTTCACTGGCTCCCCATTGCCTCGCGAATTCACTTCAAAGTACTAACAAGTACATACAAGGCCGTCCATAACCTGTCACCTCCCTACATCTCTGAGCTACTTTCTCGATATACCCCCACACGCACTCTCCGATCCTCACAAGACCTCCTTATCTCCTCTCCTCTTATCGCCTCTTCCCACAATCGACTCCAAGATTTCTCCCGTGCATCCCCGATACTCTGGAACTCACTACCCCAACATATCAGACTCCCACCTACAGTGAAATCCTTCAAAAGAAACCTGAAGACCCACCTCTTCAGACAAGCCTACAACCAGTGACCCTGCTGCCTCTATACCGCCATGACCAACTTCACCTGCACTTACTGTGTCCTTCTCCCATACCATGTAGATTGTAAGCCCTCACGGGCAGGGCCCTCTCTCCTTCTGTACCAGTTTGTAACTCGTCTTGTTTATGATTAGTGCAATTGTATTATGTATGTATACCTCTTCTCATATGTACAGCGCTATGGAATGAATGGCGCTTTAATAATAAATAATAATAATAATTAGCTCTTGGAGATGTCATTAGTCTAGGGGTTCACATACTTTTTCCACCTGCACTGTGAATGTTTACATGGTGTATTCAATAAAAACATGGTAACATTTAATTATTTGTGTGTTATTAGTTTAAGCAGACTGTGATTGTCTATTGTTGTGACTTAGATGAAGATCAGATCACATTTTATGACCAATTTGTGCAGAAATCCATATCATTCCAAAGGGTTCACATACTTTTTCTTGCAACTGTATATAAATATAAAAAAATAAAAAGTTAACAAAATTGCCTTTTTTACACCCTATCAAGCCATTATTGAACAAAATAATAAAAAATATACATGTGTCGTCCCATCCATAACAGCTTGAACTACAAAAATATATATTAGAGATGAGAAATTG
Source organism: Bufo gargarizans (assembly GCF_014858855.1). NCBI lineage: Eukaryota > Metazoa > Chordata > Amphibia > Anura > Bufonidae > Bufo > Bufo gargarizans. The sequence goes on along the minus strand of NC_058081.1, from coordinate 384,738,106 downwards.
ATTTTGAAATTCTAATTAAATTGTGTGATTCAGTACAATCAAGAAGGAGAGAGTAAGGGCTGTTTCACACGAGCGGATGCCGTGCATGGCATCCGCTCCGTGAAAGAGTGCCAAGACCCGATGCAGACTGTCACTGTGATTTCGTAGTAAAGAGATCACAGAGAGGCACGGAGCATTATCAGTCATGTTAATGCTCCGTGCCTCTGCAGTCTGCATCGGGTCTTGGCACTCTTTCACGGAGCGGATGCCACACACGGCATCCGCTCGTGTGAAACAGCCCTAAGGGAGAGAGAAGAGAGAGGGAGCGTAATGGAGAAATATGTATGATGAACACCAACAAGAAGAAAAATCAAAATAGCAAAAGCAATGAACAAGTTGTATGTACACCAAAATGGTACCAATAAAAACATAAACTCTTCTGCATAAAAAATGATGGTTCAACGACACAAAATGTTATCTAAAAAGTATATATTGCTGTTTTTGTGTAAATGTAGTAAACTATAAAAACATATATATTTGGTATCACTGTAATTGTACACAAAATAAAGGTTACATGTCAGTTATACTGGACGATGGATGCCATAAACCTCCAAGCAGGCATGGGCAATGCTCCTCTTACCCTGGTGCTGCTGTTCCGGTTGTTTTGTGTGTCCTTCTCTGGCATGTGTCAGACTGCTACTTGCGGGCAATGACCTCTTCTTCCTGCCAATAGAGCATGTGTGTGCTCCCTCTGGCTGTTAAAGGGCCAGTGCGCTGACATCCTAATTATTCCCCAGCCTATTGCTGGCCACTTTTAGGTACTTTTAAGGCACTTTCCCCTGTGGGAAGGTTCCTGAGCAGTAAGTTATTCTAGCTTGCTAGTACTTGTTAAGGTGTGATGTGATGTTCCATTTGTCTGCCCATGTACCAACTTCCACCTGATTTCTGACTCGGACTCTCTGCTACCTCTCCTTACCTGTACCTGATCACCATATCGACTCTTAACTGCATGCCCTGACCTCAGACTGTTTATCGGATTGCTTGTACTCTGCCTGCCCTGACCTTGGCCAGTCTCTAAGATTTTTGTCTTACACCTTGGTTCTCCACACTGGTGTCTCTGACCCCTGTGAGCCAGCGGTCACCCACATAGAAGCTACTCAAGGTCGTTGCAGTTTCATGGTAACACTGCAGTGAAGTCAAGATCCTTGTATAGACTTTAAAGGGTGAAAGCAAGGGGACTGCTAGGATAACTCCCTTAAAATTGGTTTAAGTGCCCAAGCCCGCCGTCCTTTCCCTTGCTGAGTTCCACCCTTAAGATTAAAATGTTTCCTCCCATTACCAATAACGTTACTAATGAAAAATTGTTTAGCAAAATGTGTGCTGCTTTTTTATAACAATGTGATATTAGAAAGAATTGACTTTTAATTTTCACTGCTCAGTTCTAATAAATTCCTTTTAAACATGTGTCAAAACAATTCTCGTCAAAACAATCAATGTACTACTAAATAATTTTGTTGAGGGGTGTAATTCCTAAAAATGGGTCATGGGGATTTCCACTGTAGTGGTACCTCAGGGGCTCTGGAAATGCAGTATGGGGCCTGAAAACATTCTTGCTAAATATGCTCTACAAATGGAAAATGGCACTTTTTCCCTTTGGAGCCCTGCTGTGTCAATGAAGACCTGTTTTATAACCACATATGGGATATTGGCATATTTGGGGAAAAAATACTCCAAGAATAAATGCAAACCATTGTGTGATAATAATGTGGTGACATTAATGGCAGTCAAGGTAACATTAATGGCAGTCAATAACATGATGTCACAGATATTCTCGTGACAGGTGGCAGGAGATCGGTGAGACTGGCAACACGTGGTTTGATCTGCCAGGTTTTCCTTGTAGATCAATAGGCATCGGTGTTGTTTCTGGTAATGGTCACACCCCTTGCCTCAGGTGTTGCTAATGTGGTCATTTAACCTTCCTTATTTATTGTTTCTTCTCCCACAAAGCTGTGCGGTTTATAGCTTCCGTTTCAGTTGTGGAAACCTCGTGTGTGGATCTCGGCAGAGTTCCTGGTGCTTCCATTGCTCCTTTGAAGTTAAATCTTTCCTTTCCCTTTCTGTATTTTGTTTGGGGTCTGTGTGTTCCATTTCCCTATGGTTTGTATTAGACCTGAAGAAGACCTCCTGTTCGTCCTTCCTTTTGGAGGAACAGGTAGTCTCGTCCCTACCATTAGTACCAGGGTCCTATAGGGCTAGATAAGACTCTAGGTATTCCTGTGTATGAACACACCTACCTGTTCATACTGGTAGGCAGTCAGGATACTTTTCTGTATTGAGCTATTAACTCTATGTATGAAGAATACACAACATATTCCAGATTATTTCTAATGTTTGAGAAGACTGGCAGATTGAGATTATCTGGATGATATAAATGACCTTTAGGGACAGAAAATATTTACTGACAAATTCAAATTTTTGGTAACTTTTAAAATAGTTATTTAGGGAGATACATCTGTACAAAGTCACAGTCCAAGGTCAGCAGATGAAAATACACCACCACCCACCAGGCTACACTTTTTATATAAACATTTCCAGATGGCCATAAAAGTCCCAGAATATTTCAATGCATGATTTCCTCTGACTTACTTAAGGTTCGGACCTTTATTGGTGGTCTAGTAATGCCTTTGACACATCTCTCAGGAATAAAAATACATTTCCTAACACAATGGACACTCCTATTTTTTAACAAGACAGCAGTTATTAATGGAAGAAATTGCTAAATAAGTGTTCAGAATCCATGTGTCGCATGTAGCAAGTGTGATTATTTGCATGAAGTGTAAGGAAATCACAGTTTTCTCCATGGATGCAGGACATACAATATTAGTTTTTCCTGTTACAGAAAAAAGACAACTTCACAAGGAAACACAATTTTCCATTGTCTAATAGTTGTTAGATCTTTCTTTCCACAGTGTAATGTAAACTTAGAAGAATTCAGCATTTTATAGGAACATGAAGGACATGTCATAAATGAGGGCACTTTCTTTCACAAAAAAAAAAAAAAAAAAAATTATATATATATATATACAAATACCGCCATTGCCTAGTATGCAAATAAAAAAATATATAGCTTTCTAGTGGCTCAGCTAAGTCTGTCTTTTTTATCTATCACTTTTATTTAATAATAGTGATTAAAAATAATTATTATAATAGTTATTGGCAATGCTACATGAGAAACCAATATGCAAAGAGGTATTTCCCAAGAAAGAGAACCATCTCGCTAGCACCACCTATAAGAAGTGGCTCTTATCAGTCAAGATCCAACTTTCCAACAAGCTTTGGGATTTGACAAGGGAATATAGTCAGGCCAGATACGTATACATATGTGGACAGCTGTTTTGGAGTGCTTGCCACGATCAGTATGGAGTAGGATTCTGGATAGCTCAGTGCGATGCCTTGGAAACTGCTTAGGCAGGGTGCTGAATGTCCCTAAAGAGATCAGTCCTGGAATCATACTTCGTACAGATTTAAATCAGCATGAACCTAGTGGTCTAATTTTTACAAGTTTGCAGTTAGTGAAAAATAGACTGGTGAGGAGGAAACTACCTAGTTAAAATGGACGGGCTTGTAGCCTTCCCTCCCCTTTTCCTCTCAATTCTGCATTCAATATCCTACATGAAGCTTCTTGCCACTTTTCTGAAGTGGTGAGAAAAGGAGGCAGGGCTTATAGGAGGGGCCCACAGGATTTACTATAACTTACGCAGAGGGGCGGATTGGCTATGGACCCTACAGGGAAACCTCCCAGTGGGCTGATGCCCAGGGAACCACTCAAGCCCTCTTGATGGCCGCAGGTACATAATGATCTGATGCTCAATGGCCGCAGGTGGCCTCCTAAACTCAACTGTATTACTGTCCTCATGATGGTGACAAGAAGAGTACGCTAGACCTTAGGTAGAGCGTGTGGACCACAGAGAGCACGAAACAACCGGTCAAAGACAATATTTTGGTTTCAGCAGTATTCCATTTATTCGTAAGACAACGCGTTTCAGGGTGCTAGGGTCCCCTTTATCAAGTCTGAGCCGGAAAGCTGGAGGGATGTCACGGCTCGTCTACAGAGGCAGAATACTGCTGAAACCAAAATATTGTCTTTGACCGGTTGTTTCGTGCGCCCTCTGTGGTCCACACGCTCTACCTAAGGTCTAGCGTACTCTTCTTCATACCGTTACCCAAGTGGCAGGGTGGCTCCTGCCCAAGGCGATCGGACGAATCTAGGCTGCACCAACCGTCATTTATCTACACTCGTTCTCCATTGGAGTTGCATCCAATTGATGCAACCACAAGAGGTGAGCAAACCATTTCTTTCATTAGAAATCTGATTTGCTGAATTTACTTACCCTATGAGCGCCTTCTCTATCCTATTGGCCATTATCTGCTCATGATGGTGATGCAGTAGTAAAGTACGGACGGCACTCCTCGTCTTTCTAGAGGTCCCGGTGCTCGAGTCAGGGAGAGACAGCCCACTTGATTCACAGAGAAGACCGGCACTCGGGTATGGTTGAAGAAAACTGCTTTATTCAAGCATCAAACGGTCAAAGCAGAGAACAAATAAGCAGATAAGCGACACGTGTTTCGGTTCTATGAGCCTTTGTCAAGCCTAATACATCTATGTAAACTAGAAATTTAAATAGTGCGCCGTACCTGACGCAGGGAACGTGGTGAGGTCACATTACCATGACTACCACTATCAACAAATCATTATGTGCAGGAATTCTTGTCATTACTGCACTGGATCAGATTAAAGATATATTACAATATCATGACATTGTTGCAAACAGTTATCACATAATTAAATACTTTGTATAACTGTAACCCCTTTATATGGGCATTCTAAACATATATGTGACAGAGTTAGATATATCGATCCAATAGAAAAAAAGGGAGAGGAGAACAAAAGGAAAGCCAAGTAAGCTGTCAGTATGGGACTGCTGCAAAGAACTAAAATAGCATACATCAAAATTCATATTAAATGAAATTACATATATCAATGAATGCTGGCTGTAATCTTGAATTTCTTCTATTATTGCTTCTATTATTTTTTCTGAGACTATAAAGAAAAAATTATAATGAAAAAATATTTTTGTATATATATACATATACCAAAGGAAAAAATAATGTTATTCACAGGAATGCATTCAAGTCATATTCTCGATTGAGACCTTTAGGCTCAACAGTCTGCAAAGTATGTATCCAAAAACTCTCACGTTTTTTAAGCATGAGAACTCTATTGCCACCTCTACGTGCTGGCAACACTTGCTCGATAATTTGGAATCTCAATTGAGATACATTATGGGAACATCTGTCAAAATGAAGGGGAACCGGCAATAGTAAAAATTTTTTCCTTATTGTAGATTTGTGATTACTAAATCTGTCCTTCATTCTGACAGACGTTTCCCCAATGTATATCAGGCCACATGGGCACTTTAATAGATACACGACAAAATTGCTGTCGCAAGTGAAAAAACCTTTTATGGGAAACTGCTTCCCAGTGTGTGGATGAGAAAAAGTTTCACCTCTAATAACGGCTGAGCAGTGAACACAATGTAAACAGGGAAAAGTTCCCTTTTTTGGAGTGGTTAAAAAAAGTTGGCGTGGCATTGTGGTGCCTCCTATGTCTGCTTTTACAATAGTATCACGAATATTTTTTGTTCTCTTATAGCAGATCATAGGAACATCACCAAATTCAACAATGTCGGGATAGGCCGTACGCATAATTCCCCAATGCTTGTTGATCACATGACGAAATTTATTAATGAAGGGATGGTATTTCACAACGAAAGGTCGATGTTTACCGGCCCTGCTGGACTTTTGAATATTTGGGCTACTACATTTCTGTAATTCACGCTCCAAAAGTGGCCTAGGGTAGCCTCTTGAAGAAAATTATCTGCCATCTCACTTAATCTAATCTGTCTAACTGGTTCGTCTGATACGATTCTCTTTACCCGCTGAAATTGTGAGTATGGCAAAGATTTCTTGACAAAAGGTGCATGGTTGCTGGAAAAATGTAACAAACTGTTCTTATCAGTCTTCTTTATGTACAAATCAGTATGTATCTGATTGTCCTGACCTTTAATCACCAATGTGTCAAGAAAATTAATCTGTGATAGATCACTTTGAATCGTAAAGGACAATTCTGGCCATATATTGTTCATTTCCTGAGCAAAATTATGAAGTGACTCGATGCCGCCCCGCCATATGCAAAAAATATCGTCTATAAAACGACGCCAAAATATACAATGCTGTATATATAGTGAGTTTGTATATACAAAATTTTCTTCAAACCAAATCATATAGCTATTTGCATATGGCGGTGCGGCATGCGAGCCCATCGCGGTACCCCGCTTCTGCTGGAAGAAGGTATCCTGGAATAAAAAATAATTCTCTCGTAACACCAATTCAAGTAATTGCAGAAAAAATTCTCGTTCATTTACCGTATATTGAGATGATTCCAGGATACGTTCAACCGCAGTTAATCCCTTAGTATGTTCAATGGATGTATACAAACTGCATACATCCTTAGTGACCAGAAGATCTCCTGTCTCAAGATGTAATTCCTTAATGTTAGACAAAAAATGATTAGTGTCTAACAAAAAAGAATGAGAATTCTTTATCAGGGGGGTTAAAACCCTCTCAATCAGCATGGCTGGTGCAGACAGTATAGATTCATTAGAGGCCACAATAGGTCGACCAGGGGGCGCTGTCAAGTTTTTATGGATCTTTGGTAAAGTGTACAAGATAGGGGTAACTGGATGTTGATTAATCAAAAACTGACACAGCTTCTCCTCTAGACCACATATATCCTTATATTTTTGTATAATTTGCATTAATTAGCGTTTGATATCAAAGACAGGATCACTGTTTAAAGGACAATATGTGTCTCTATCAGAGAGCTGTGACAGTATTTCCGAAATATAATATTCCCTATCAAGTAAAACAAGTGAGCCCCCCTTATCAGCTGGCTTAAATATGACCGATTTATCATCAAGTAAGGAACGCAAAGCCTGTTTTTCTGCTATGGACAAATTATGCATAATAGTCAACCCCTCATGTTGTATACCAGACAGAATGACTTCAAAATCTCTCTGTACCAAGGATATGAAGGTCTCCACAGGGTGATGCGTTTTAGGAGGTTGGTAACTACTTTTGAGTCTTAACCCAAATTGACTCAGAGATAATCCTGTGTGACTGGATGAATCTACTGTGGAGACTGACATATCCTGGGCAGCAAAGTGCGCCTTTAATCTTATACCTCTAAAAAAGCGTTGACAGTCCATATCAAACTGAAAGGTATCAAAGGCCTCAGTTGGACTAAATGATAATCCTTTTTCCAGTAATTGTATTTGTATCGGTGTTAAGTTCTTAGAGGATATGTTATATAACAAAGTCTCCTTCATACCTGGGACCTGGTTGTCATCGGTAATTGTCCCTCTCTTGTGATGGCGTCCTGCTCTCCTTGTATTTTTTCTCTTCGGCGTCTTTGTCCTAAAAAAGAAGCCGATGGTCGAGAATCTGTGTTGTAATCACTGCCAGATCCTGATGATTGGGAACCTGCTCGTCGTACAAATCGTCTTGTCAAAGGAACAGCTGTGCCCGATGGATCCTGCCACCTGTAGACCCGATTATTTTGATAATCCTCTAAATCTCTGGTATATTTCTTGCTCTTGGTGATTTCAATGTCCTTTTTTAATTCACTGCAATTTTTATCAATCTTCTGTTTCAGAGCCACCAAATCCTCAGCAGTTAAAGAGTCCTTTAATTGTTGTTCAATTGATGTTATGTGCGCCTTTGTTTCAACAATTGATGCATTCAAATTTTCAATAGTTAGTACCATTAAATCATGGGAACATTTATTCAATATGTTGGCAAATTGAGTACAATACTGTAGAACCTCACAGAAAAAGGTCGGTCTCAAATTAACCCTCAAACCACGAGGAATCCTCTGTTGTCTGCAATATTCAGCCAGCGTTGCTGCATGCAGCTCCCACGCTATCAGCTTCCTTGATTCCTTTTCCCAATCTCTACTGCGTATCTCAGCAGGTGGAGTTTTAAGGAAATCAGTGTTGGTCGTCACCTCAGACACAATTTCTCTTGCTCGTTCCTCTGAGTATGCAAATGACATATTTTAAACTGGTTATAAATGAGGGTGCCCGTACCGTATAGCCAGGAAATCCAATGTAGTAAAGTACGGACGGCACTCCTCGTCTTTCTAGAGGTCCCGGTGCTCGAGTCAGGGAGAGACAGCCCACTTGATTCACAGAGAAGACCGGCACTCGGGTATGGTTGAAGAAAACTGCTTTATTCAAGCATCAAATGGTCAAAGCAGAGAACAAATAAGCAGATAAGCGACACGTGTTTCGGCTCTATGAGCCTTTGTCAAGCCTAATACATCTATGTAAACTAGAAATTTAAATAGTGCGCCGTACCTGACGCATAGATGTATTAGGCTTGACAAAGGCTCATAGAGCCAAAACACGTGTCGCTTATCTGCTTATTTGTTCTCTGCTTTGACCGTTTGATGCTTGAATAAAGCAGTTTTCTTCAACCATACCCGAGTGCCGGTCTTCTCTGTGAGGCTTTGACAGGAAGGGGTGGGTTAAATTTATATTAGGGGGGTGCCCGAGTTTAGTCTCGCCTAGGGCAGCACAAAACCAAGATGCACCACTGCTTGCACCCTGTAGCAAATCTGTTTTGATATTCAGTTGCTGTAGGTTATGTCCTGCATTGGAGCCTTACAATGTAGGAAGCCCAAGCGTCATTGGTAAGAATAAGTCCTGCTTATGTAAGGACACATCTCACTGCCCTAAGGCATGATGGGACAGCAGACACATGACAAAGCAGGACATAAGATTCAAACATGAAGGATAAGAAAAAACTGCAAATGAGATAAATCTGGCGACAAAAAAAAATGATACAAGAAGGAATAGGAGCTATTGTATATTAATTGATTAAAATACATTTTAGAATAAACAGTATTTATGGCACAATCCCTTTTAAACATCACTGCACAAATTATAATATCTGTACCCAGAACTTGTTTCTATAAATGTATGTTAAGTGTGAGTACCACAAATTAAGAAGAAGAAGAAGAAAATCCCTTTATTGTCCCTCAGTGGGGAAATTTTGGGATAACAGTAGCAATCACATTTACAACAGGAGCAAAATAAGAGAGATTAGAAATAAAAGAGTAAAATACAAAAAAAAATAACACAGAATTTACTTAAAAAATTAATTACTAGGTTTCTGGGAACAGTGGTGGTTATAAATCCTAACCACTCTTGGGATGAAGGACCTCCAATAACGTTCCTTTGTGCACATAGGATGCAGCAGTCACTGAAGGAGCTCTCCAGCTCCACAACAGCTTTGTGCATGGGGTGGGAGACATTGTCTAACAGTGATGTTAATTTTGCTACAGTTCTTCTGTCACCCACCTCCTGCACTGGATCAAGGGGACAACCTAGGACAGAGTTGGCCTTCTTAATGAGCTTATCTAATCTCTGTCTCAGCCACAGATAAGCTGTTCCCCCAACAAACCATACAATAGAATATGGCTGATGCCTCCACTGAGTCAAAGAAGGTCTTTAGGAGCGTCCCCTGCACTCCAAAGGACCTCAGTCTCCTCAACAGATAGAGTCTGCTCTGACCCTTTTTGAAAAGAGCATCAGTGTTATGGCTCTAGTCCAGTTTGTTGTTCAGGTGAACACCCAGGTACTTATAAGAGTCCACCACCTCAATGTCCGTTCCCTGTATGTTCACCAGAACCAAAGCAGAGGGCCTGTGTCTGCGGAAATCCACCACCAGCTCCTTGGTTTTACCTGTGTTGATCTGGAGCTGATTCCGCTGACACCAGTCCACAAAATCCTGTGTCCCCTGTCTGTACTGACTCGTCCTCACCTGTGATAAGGCCGACTATGGCAGAGTAATCAGAGGACTTCTGTAGGTGGCAGCCTGGGGAGTTGATGGAGAAGTCTAACTCAACAGTATCAATCTAACTCAATCTAACTCAACAGTTACATTGACCCCCTTCAGGGCCATTTTCTGATTATTTATTTTTTGCGTTTTAGTTTTTCACTCCCTGCCTTCCCACCTTCCCACCTTCCCAGAGCCATAACTTTTTTTTTCCATTCATATAGCTGTATGAGGTCTTGTTTTTTGCAGGACAAGTTGTATTTCCTAATGGTACCATTTACTGTTACACACAATGTAGTGGGAAGCTAGAAATAATTTGTGGAATGGTGTGGAATTGAAAAAAAACAAAAAAAATATTCCACTACAGTTTTATGGGTTTTGTTTTTACAGCATTCCCTACACTGTAAATATGACCTCTACCCTTCATTGTCTGGGTCAGTTATAGCGATACCTCATTTGTATAGTATTTCTTGTGCTGTGATCCTAGAAAATGAAAAAAATATATATATTTGAAAAAACTTATATTCTGACCCCTATAACTTTTTTTATATTTATGTCTATAGAGCTGTTTGAGGGCTCAATTTTTCCTCAGCAATCTGTAGCATTTAGTGAAACCATTTTCGGGTGGGTATGACTTTCTGACTCTTTTTCTTCTTTTTGGCACGAGATGAGGCAATTAAAAAACAGCAAATTGGCATTTTGATTTTCTTTTATTATGACTTTCACTTTCTGGGATAAATATTTTTATATTTTAATAGTATGGTTGTTTTAGGATGCAGCAACACCTATAAAGTTTTTTTTTATTACTTATTTATTTTTATTTTTTATTATGGAGTAGGGAGTGGGGGAGATATTTTTAAAAACTTTTTTTTACATTTAAAAAAAAATTCCCTCAGGGAGCTTTAACATGTGAACATCAGATCTCCATCGCTTCCGCATGGAGTTTGTATATTCTCCCTGTATTGTGTGGGTTTCCTCCGGGGACTCCGGTCTCCTCCCACACTCCAAAGACATACTGATAGGGACCTTAGATTGTGAGCCCTATTGGGTACAGTGTAATGCTAATGTAAATGTAAATCGCTGCGGAATATGTCAGCGCTATATAAGAATGAAGTCTATGAGAGATTTGCTGTGTTCCTATGGAGTCCTGCCAGAGGAACATAGCTGTAGCAGCCTCAAATTCTTCACAGGGACTGACGTTGCAACAATGAATGAACAGCTCTCTTGATCACCACTAAGGGGAGTTGTTCTAGCCCCAGGAGTACAGCTTTCCTGGGTTTTCAGCTCTTAGATGCTGTGGGCAGACATTAGCCCTGGGTATCTGCTGTTTAAACCCAGCACTAATGCTGTACGTGTATGGCAACAATGCTGAAGGGGTTAAAGCCTTATTCTGACCTTGCCAATTAAGGCCTGAAAATCCGATGTGTCCCAATTTTTTACTATAATAAGAAATCGTATCCTATGTCAACTTCCACACATGGTGGATTTGTTGCAGAAATTTTTACAATTCTCCAATTCTTCTGAACAAGGCTTGTAGAAATCCACCCAGAAACAGCCTCATTCAGAAGTACAGAATGGATTTGCAGTCACTGAAAGTTTTGCAACTAATATACCGCATGTGAATACAGTGTACCATAAAAAAGGCAAAATGCATATAAAATGTGTACTTTTTGTTCTTTATATATACATTTTAAAAGGTTGGCTTCACCTTGACCTTCTGGGCTGGTCACCTCTTGGGGCCTTACCTTTTATGATATGTTTTTTGGGTAGCAGGTAAAAATAATTGACATGTTATTGATCACTCCTGATTTATTACACAAAACTGAGGTTTAGGTAGAAACAACCCTTACAGATCATCACACGGGGCCTGGACGCAGTGCGTGATGGCTGCACCTGTGTAAATCCCAGCGTGCTCACTCCATACCCGATGCTGTGTCACGGCTGAGGATGGGGGAAACCCTCAGCCGTGCGATGCCAGATGATGTTATGGCTGCTCGGCCAGGACAACAGGATAGGTAGCAGGTCACCTCCTACAGCGTCCCTAACCTGACCCTAACTCCTATCTGCATGGGCCGACCTTAAAGGTAGGAGGACCTATGCGCAGGAACCTAGGAGCCCTGACTTACCCTCCGTCCGGTCCCTAGCTAGGAGTCAGGGTAAGACAACCTACTCCTCCTAGGCACGGAGGAGCAGGAGTCTCAATGGCCAAGCTGCTGGAAAAGGGGGAACATAAACAGCTCTATGGATATGGCAGGTGAACAAGGAGTTCCACCTACCTGCCACAGCCTTGCTGACTGGATCCCTGTGCTGGCAAGGTGAAGATCACAACGCATCCACACCCAGGGACCCAGATCCATAGCTGCATAAAATCACAAGGAAACATCAAATAGACATCACACATAACTGGACATAAACTTAAATGTGACATAATGGTTATGACCACAGGGGTGGCTCTCACTGGCAGGTAGAAAATACAGGAGGCTGCTCCTGCAAAGCATGGCTGAAGCAACCTCCAGACCTGGGAAAACAGTGAGGCTTTATAGGCCAAGAAGCCACACCCCACAGTGACACACACACACTGGGAAGGGAGTTAGCCCTTCCAGCACCAGAGAAGGGAAACACACATTAAAGGGAAAGTGTCCAACTCACTAACACACACTGTGGCTGTAGCCGCAGGCAACGACATGGGTGGCACTCATGTCCTGGGAGTCAGCCCGAAGGCCGGGACACTGCCACCACATGTACAACAACGACCAAACGTTGCCACGGACAACCACAGTGAAGGGAAGGGTCAGTGCACACCACACATAAAACCAAGTGTACACACACACAAACCTAACAGAAAGGTTGCTAGGTGCAACCGCATGCCATGCAGCAAGCTGCCCAGCACTGCTCAGGCTGCTCTGCAGAAACCAACTCATACAACAGGTTGCCCGCGGCAACCACAAGTGAGACCACACACCAGCGGCCCTCACCTGTGATTGAACACCAAAAACAAACCGCAGGCAACCGCATGCGGTAGAGGGGTCACGGTCATGGCCATGGCCGTGACATGCTGGGAGGAGACTACTGATGTGGGGGCGCCCGAGAAGCTGTGCTTTGGAGTTGGTGCTGTAGACGGAACGAGGTGTAGGAGAAGCTAAGCGAGCAGGAGGTACTGGGCGCAGGATTGCTGGTGTGGTGAGACGCTGTGAGACGCTGCAGTGTGGAAGAGCGTGGTGAGACGCCGAGGATAGTATTGAGTGGCAATACGCTGGTTTGGTGGGATTTTGGAGTGAAAGCAAGGGCTTTGGAGTTGGCTGGAGCTGGGGGGGAGAGGTAAAGGCTGTGGCACAGAGGAAAAGCTGTGGTGTCCCGTTCCCTGCCTAGCTGTAAATTTACCCCCTCCCCCCTGGAGGTTTACACTAGAAAGGCTGAAAATCCAGCTTTGGACTTTAAAAATGGTGAAGCGGAGAGCCCGTACAGGGCCAAGGAGGATGACTGGCTTTTTTCCACCACCAGAGCAGGAGGGCATACAGGAGGAGGAACAGTCACCCCCAGTATTAGCACCAAGACCGCTAGCCCCAATTCCCAGACCAACACTGAGGAAAAATAGACTATGTTTACATAGCCCTAATACTATACAGAGCGTGAGAGGCTCAGAAGTTTGTGAGGGAGATCCTCTAAATGTCACCACAGTGGAAGATCAGACTGAGGTGGAGTGGAATAAGGAGATATGTCCCCTTGATTATCAGATATCAGTGCAAAAAGAGGAAAATTCTCCTTCACCCTTGGAACAGCTACAGGAATCGAGTATCACCCAACAAAATACTATATTTAATCAAGATCACACTGATAGTACAACTATGAGTAGTAGCATACTACCACTAGTGATGGCCTTGCGGTTTGCTCGGCGGTCAGTTCGCGGCAAACTTTGCTAGTTTGCGATTTGCAAACATGCCAACATATGGCGATATTCGCGCCCACCATATTCTTTTACATTGTGAAGAACTTTGACCCATGACACATCCATCAGGTGGTACAGGACAGCCAATTGAAAAGTTTTAGCACATGGACATACCCCCTACCTTATAAATAGACCCGATCTGGCTGCCATTTTACATTCAGTCTTTTGTCACTGTAGGGAAAGGTTGCTGTGTGGATCAGGGACAGACTGTTAGGGACAAAAACGCTATCAAATAGGTCCACAAAAGTCCTTTATAGGTGTATTATTGATAGGTGTGTAGTACAGAGGGGTGTAATACACTTATAATATACTTTATAACATAGAAAGCATATTATAGTGGATTTGTATTGTGCAGTAGTGGTGAGCAGTTCTGCTGTGATACTGCAGCTACACAAAGTGACAAACGCCCCCCCAAAAAAACTGATAGAAGTGGGGGTGTTATATACCAATAATATACTTTCTATATAGTGCATTTGGGTACAGCAGCATTTGTTTGCGGTTTAGCTGTGTTACCGCATCTACACAGGGGGACAAACGGTATTGGAAAAAATAATTATAACTAGTGTCATATTCCGGTTGCCACCCCAAAAAACTGATAGAAGTGGAGTGTTATATACCAATTATATACTTTCTATATAGTGCATTTAGGTAGTGCAGCATTTGTTTGCGGTTTTGCTGCATTCCGTCTGCTACACACAGTGACAAACAGTATTGGAAAAAAATTATTATAACTGGTGTGCGCATGCGCGTACGCGAAAATTATATTGCCGATATTTCGCGTTGAAAAAAAATAATGAATGGAGATCGCAAATTCGAATAATACATCTGGTATGTCACTATCCATGTTGTGGGACTATTTGTGCACTTCTAGTAATTATTTCTTGGCTGAAAATATGAGCTGAAGGTTTTTCAGGTTCGCCTGCCATTAAGATGAATGGGAACTTGCGGTTCGCGAACATTTGATCGCGTTCGCGAACCGTTATGGCAGATGCTCGTCCATCACTACCACCAGTGATAATGGGTGAACTGGGTGAATCCTTTAAATGTTTGCCTTCAAAGTGCTTTACCCCCTACCTCAACTGTGAGGCAAGTTATAAAATCTGATATCTAAGATCTGACAAGTACAAGAGCGGTTTCAGATATACATGATATTTATGTGCGCAGTTTGGCGCTGATGAGCCTTTTACTAAATCCTCTCTCAGAGACAAGCTCTTCGTTTTACATAACTCTATAAAAGGAGCTTAAGTTTAGCAGTGTCTAATATGCAGATGTCTATAAAAGATCTAAACGGACGTACAACTCATATTGAGGAGAATCTCGTATTGGGTTGCTCTACTGTGAGTATAGATGGATAGGAGCAAATTGCTAAAGACTCACTCAGTCTAAAGAAGTAATTTTTAACAAAGTATTAGCAGGCATTCTTACATATGCTGATTCAAACACACATAAATAGAATAAAACGTTCAGAAATTGGTTGTAGCAGCCAGGTCTAAATATTCACAATTAGATAAATAACAAAACTAGGACATTGGTATGTCTCTATCACAGCAAAAATATTATGGGATTGTCAATCTCCCATCATTATAACCATATATAGAGCTCTGTGTTGAATCAATGTCCTTGGGACCGTTGTACCAACAAATTTATAGTCACCATCAAAGGATAAACGTATCTTGGGACAGCTGTAAAAACCTGAGAGCTCAATATGGTTAGTACCAAAATTTAGGAGATAAATCAAAGTCAATTCCTCCATTAGGGCCATAATTTGCAAAGCATCTGCACCAAACTTATAATAGGAGATATAGTAAAGTCAATTCCTCACATAGCCAGTAGGTAGCTTATTTTCAAGCAACAGCACCAAACATATAGTGAAGGACTTATGTGCAGGGGTAAATGGGTTTCAGGCCGGTGTACCTAGACGCGGCGTCCGGCGCGTTCTTCTGTACTCTCACAGCGCTTACCTCTCAAGAGGTTTTCTCTCACCCTTCGTAGTCCTGTAGGTTCAGTTTGTTGTATGTGCCTGTATGCAAACCTTCGGCGTGGGATGAGGCAGCGCGCGTAGTCTCCGCTTGTGAAGCACAGCTCAGCGCAGTGCAGACGTCAGTGATGACCTTACTGGGATTTCCTATCGGGCATATTTATATCTGCACATTAAGGTCTGACAATATTAGAACCAAAATGGAGATTCACATTACCTTTAAGAGGCCAAACTCTCTGTTGGAATAAGCTAGAAAAGGTCAGGATAAGTTTAACTGGTACGGAAAATCACTGGCATGCAATGTATATTGTTTTAAAGTTATGGCCAACAGATGTGGTATCTTAAAGAATATAAGGGGTCTCACGTAATCTTAAGTACGGGGGTCAAGAGAGGTTATTGCTTAAGACACTGGTATGCAGCGTTATTCCATATAGTTGCCAGTATAAAGTATATTCACGTGTGAATGCATATAATTTAGTATATTTTAACCAATAATATATATAATGTTTGTATAATGTTTGGATAATGTATCATTGTATCCGTTTATATATATGTATTATGCTACATGTATATCAATGAGAGTATATTCTGTAGAAGCATATAAGCTGGTTTTCTACTAAGAGGATCTTCTTTTAGTGAAGAGCTTAATTATCTTAGATGACAATTAATCAGTCATTTGGATGGCTAAGATACACAAACTGGGTAAAACTTTCTAAGGACCATTATACTCTTATCTGCCCCATGAATTCAGGGATTAGGGAAACTTCTAATACCGCCAGTCAGTCTGAGTAAAGTGTCAGAAAGTGTCCCTCCTAATTGATTTAAGGTGAAAAAGGTCAAAGTTTAAGTGGTGTAATGAAGCCATATATATGTGTTAATACTTAAAATATTTAAAATTGTTATATGATACAACAGTGCCATCAAGTGGTAGAAGGGCAGAAGTTTCTAAGGAATGCCAATTAAGTGACATCATCCCCATGATTAACATACGTCACACCCACCTTATCCGATTGGAAATCCCTAATCTAGAAGGGGATGAGTTCTTAAATAACATGGGGTATAAAGTATGCATGTGAGAGGTTAGACAGGACTTCAACTTCAAAACTAAAAAACTTCAACTAACAACTAAAATACAACTAAAACACAATAAAATCTTGCTACAAAGAAACATTGGCCATAAGAAGGATTTATCACAAAGAAACTTGGATTCATTTTTGTTACTGGAAAAGTTTTTGAGAACTGATCACATCCGAAACTCTGTTCATCCTTGACCCGGTAATGTATATTTATACTTACTGATTGTGGTAATAATAAGACATTCCTCTCGGCATATAGTCAAGAGTTCCCATACTGTGGGAACGTATAGTTTTAAACACCTCCCTAAATGCTAGTTGTCCTCTTAGCAAAGATGCATATTGCTAATGGGAGATTAGACATTGTCTGAGTAGAGGAAAAACTCTGGGAAATTATATTTCCATAGTCTGATTGCTGAGTGGGGGTATAATATCTTATTAATATATATATATCTTTGAGTGGTCATAAGGACACAGTGGATCAGTTATTCTTCCTGTATTAATCCATGTTTATCCTTTTTATCTTCAATTTTGAATTGTCCTTGTATTAATTTGTATGCAATTTTTTTACTGTATTTATTTGTAATAAATTATATTTTATATAATTAATTGCACCCTGTTTCATTATATACACAAATTAACTTTAGATCTCATCAATAAAAGAACTGGCGTTCATATGTCCGCCAATTAAATTTTTCATATTTCATTAAAATATGAAATTATAATTTTTATGATTTCATATCTTATATAAAATAAATACCAGATATTCCCCCACGTGACCAGTGTTGTATCAGTCTAGAGTTGTGATGACCAGGAAACGTTGTGATGGATTGGATCCGGTGCATCCCCCTTCTCTGCAGTCTGTGAAGATATAGACAGGCTCAGACAGCTCAGTTTCTGCAGCCTCCCCTCCTGTTAGTCCCGACTCATATTGAGGCTAAGATGGCAGACCTCAGTAAGTCACACAGTGCTTTAGTAACGTCAAATGTTGTACTGGAGAAGGGAGTGCAACAACTGAGGTCTAAGGTGACTGATTTAGAGGATAGATCAAGAAGGATGAATATTAAATTCCGGGGGATACCGGAAAAAGTGACACAGAGTTGGTTCATTATCTACAAAATCTATGTAAAACCTTGGTTCCCTCTTTAACCACTTCAACCCCGCTAGCTGAAACCCCCTTAATGACCAGGCCACTTTTTACACTTCTGCACTACACTACTTTCACCGTTTATTGCTCGGTCATGCAACTTACTACCCAAATGAATTTTACCTCCTTTTCTTCTCACTAATAGAGCTTTCATTTGGTGGTATTTCATTGCTGCTGACATTTTAACTTTTTTTGTTATTAATCAAAATTTAACGATTTTTTTGCCCAAAAATGACATTTTTCACTTTCAGTTGTAAAATTTTGCTAAAAAGTTTCGGATTGCACCTTTCGGATTTCACTGGTCATTTTTTACACATTTTGATTGCAAACTACTTACCACACATTAGGGCCCCTAGAATGCCAGGGCAGCATAACTACCCCACAAGTGACCCTATTTTGGAAAGAAGACACCCCAAGGTATTCCGCGAGGGGCATGGCGAGTTCCTAGAATTTTTTATTTTTTGTCACAAGTTAGCGGAAAATGATGATTTTTTTTTTCTTACAAAGTCTCATATTCCACTAACTTGTGACAAAAAATAAAAACTTCCATGAACTCACTATGCCCATCACGAAATACCTTGAGGTGTCTTCTTTCCAAAATGGGGTCACTTGTGGGGTAGTTATACTGCCCTGGCATTCTAGGGGCCCAGATGTGTGAGAAGACGTTTGCAATCAAAATCTGTAAAAAAAATGACCGGTGAAATCTGAGAGGGGCACTTTGGAATGTGTCCATTTGCCCACCTAGGCTGCAGAAAAGTGTCACACATCTGGTATCGCCGTACTCGGGAGAAGTTGGGGAATGTGTTTTGGGGTGTCATTTTACATATACCCATGCTGGGTGAGATAAATATATTGGTCAAATGCCAACTTTGTATAAAAAAAATGGGAAAAGTTGTCTTTTGCCAAGATATTTATCTCACCCAGCATGGGTATATGTAAAATGACACCCCAAAACACATTCCCCAACTTCTACTGAGTACGGCGATACCACATGTGTGACACTTTTCTGCAGACTAGATGCGCAAAACGGCCCAAATTCCTTTTAGGAGGGCATTTTTAGACTTTTGGATCCCAGACTTCTTCTCACGCTTTAGGGCCCCTAAAAATCCAGGGCAGTATAAATACCCCACATGTGACCCCCACTTTGGAAAGAAGACACCCCAAGGTATTCAATGAGGGGCATGGCGAGTTCATAGAATTTTTTTTTTTTAAGTTAGCGGAAATTGATTTTTTTTTTTTTCTCACAAAGTCTCACTTTCCGCTAACTTGGGACAAAAATTTCAATCTTTCATGGACTCAATTTTTTTTTTTTTTACACAAGTTAGTGGAATATGAGCCTTTGTAAGAAAAAATAAAATAAAATATATATATATATATATATATATATATATTGCCGCTAACTTGGGCCAAAAAAATGTCTAAATGGAGCCTTACAGGGGGTGATCAATGACAGGGGGGTGATCACCCATATAGACTCCCTGATCACCCCCCTGTCATTGATCACCCCCCTGTAAGGCTCCATTCAGATGTCCGTATGATTTTTACGGATCCATGGATACATGGATCGGATCCGCAAAACACATACGGACGTCTGAATGGAGCCTTACAGGGGGGTGATCAATGACAGGGGGTGATCAATGACAGGGGGTGATCAGGGAGTCTATATGGGTGATCATCCCCCTGTCATTGATCACCCCCCTGTAAGGCTCCATTCAGACGTCCGTATGTGTTTTGCGGATCCGATCCATGTATCCATGGATCCGTAAAAATCATACGGACGTCTGAATGGAGCCTTACAGGGGGGTGATCAATGACAGGGGGATGATCAATGACAGGGAAGTGATCAGGGAGTCTGTATGGGGTGATCAGGGGTGATCAGTGGTTCATAAGGGGTTAATAAGTGACAGGGGGGGTGTAGTGTAGTTGTGTTTTGTGCTACTTTGCACAGCTACAGTCCTCTGGTGGTCGATCCAAACAAAAGGGACCACCAGAGGACCAGGTAGCAGGTATATTAGACGCTGTTATCAAAACAGCGTCTAATATACCTGTTAGGGGTTAAAAAAAAAATCACATCTCCAGCCTGCCAGCGAACGATCGCCGCTGGCAGGCTGGAGATCCACTCGCTTACCTTCCGTTCCTGTGAGCGCGCTCCCCTGTGTGCGCACGTTCACAGGAAATCTCGGGTATCGCAGGAGGACGCGTATATGCGTCCACCCAGAAGAGCAGGGCCGCCGCCAGGACGCAATCCTGCGTGCGGCGGTCCTGTAGCGGTTAACAGAATCAGAACTGGGGATAGATTGGGCTCACAGACTGCCTAAATCTAACGCTGCCCCAGAGTTTGCGTCACGTGACGTTCTTGCAAGAATGCATTTTTTTCATTTAAAAGATCAAATTATGAATTGCCCGAAAAGTACATCCTTTACCCGCACCGTACGAATCTGTGATGTAGATGGATCTATTGGCTATAAAGCTGCAGCAACGGCGAGAATATGCTAGTGTAGCAAAAATACTCAGGGCCCATAAAGTAAGAAATAAATGGGACTTTCCAACTAAGTTAATACAACACATATCATCCTAACACCAGAAGAGGGGGTAAACTGGTTATCACGCCATAATATGTCTATGACAGAAGGAGCATCAGGGATGAGAAAGGGTTCCCCCTTAGCCAGCACTCTCGCTGTCTGTACCCCTCCATAGTATGAGCTGTATGGAATGCTCCAATAAGAGGAAACTGTAGTATAAATAAATGGCATTGGGGGAGTTGAGTTTTTTCTTTTGTTTAATACCCTCACCATGGCAATAGTAGGGATACTAGGCCTATACATGCTTCCATTTACAATTTGTGATTTTTCTGCTTTATTTTAATTTTTTTGTGTTGTCATTATGTGAACTTAGATTGTTTACTTATATGTCTAGTCGTATTGGGATAATGAGGGGGAGGGGAAGGGGAATAGTGAAAGATCCAGGAATAGTTTTTGTGGAGGATTAAAAGAAAAAGCTGTGGCTGTTAACATGGCTGTTAAACTAATATCTGTAAATGTCAAGGGCTTAAATAGCCCCTTCAAACGAAACGGAATATAATGTGGAGAGAGGCTTTGTAACAGGGATGTGATGTACTTTTTGCACAGGAGACTCATCTGGACGATCTTCTCTATGTATACACTATAAGTTTCCTCACATCTTTTTTGCAAATGCCACTCAAAAACAGAATGGGGTTCTGATCACGGTACGCAATTTGGTGTCTTTTCAGCTGCACTCAGTGGTATCCAAACCAGAGGGGAGATTTTTACTGATGAGATGTATGATAGGAGATATCAGTAGAGGAAAAGTCAATACTAGAGAAAGGCTTATCCTTTTCTCCAATGAGTACCTTAGATAAATTTGAGTTTGTCAAAGACATCTATTTGTTTTCCAGACAGTTGTCAAATTAATGTATGACCACCCATCAATGGTCCATAATCTTGCGGAAGATGAATAGTTTTTTTTTCTTAGACCTAATGGATTTGCTTCAGGAGAGTGACTCTAACACAGGTAAGACAAGCTTCACATTACGTAGACCCTCTACCATCACACCTTCTTTACATAGTAACATAGTACATAAGGCCGAAAAAAGACATTTGTCCATCCAGTTCAGCCTGTCATCCTGCAAGTTGATCCAGAGGAAGACAAAAAACCCCTGTGAGGTAGAAGCCAATGTTCCTCACTTTAGGGGAATAAAAATTCCTTCCCGACTCCAATCAGGCAATCAGACTAACTCCCTGGATCAACGACCCCTCTCTAGTAGCTATAGCTTGTAATATTATTACACTCCAGAAATACATCCAGGCCCCTCTTGAATTCCTTTATTGTACACACCATCACCACCTCCTCAGGCAGAGAGTTCCATAGTCTCACTGCTCTTACCGTAAAGAATCCTCTTCTATGTTTGTGTACAAACCTTCTTTCCTCCAGACGCAGAGGATGTCCCCTCGTCACAGTCACAGTCCTGGGAATGAATAGATGATGGGATAGATCTCTGTACTGTCCCCTGATATATTTATACATATTAATTAGATCTCCTCTCAGTCGTCTTTTTTCTAAAGTGAATAATCCTCATTTTGATAATCTTTCAGGGTACTGTAGTTGCCCCATTCCAGTTATTACTTTAGTTGCCCTCCTCTGGACCCTCTCCAGCTCTGCTATGTCTGCTTTGTTCACTGGAGCCCAGAACCGTACACACTACTCCATGTGTGGTCTGACTAATAATTTGTAAAGTGGTAGGACTATGTTCTCATCACGGGCATCTATGCCCTTTTTGATGCAACCCATTATCTTATTGGCCTTGGCAGCAGCTGCCTGACACAGTTTTTTGCACCTTCTTTGTTTTTGTTTAGTTTTTTTGGAGGAGGATAAAGGTGGAAAAGTCATTCTATTGGAAACAGATCTTTATGTTTTGGAAGCAAAAAGACAACTTAATAATAGATCCTTTTACACTCCACTGCATTCAGATCTGACTGACGTATTTAAGAAAAAACTGGACAAGTTCTTAACTACAGCATTTAAAAAGAAGAACATTACAAAGAGGGAATTTCAGTTTCTAGAGGTTGGTTATCCCATTGTTCCCACCTTCTATATCCACCCCAAAGTCCACAAGAGCCTCACAAACCCCGCTGGCTGTCCGATTGTGGCTGGAATTGGTGGCCTTTGTGAACAGGCCTGCATTTATCTTGACTTTTTTTCTCCAACCCTTTGTTTTAGGTTTAAAGTCGTATGTTCACGATTCCATGCATTTGATTGAAAATTCACATGATGTCCCTGTACCGCCAAATACTTTGCTGGTCACATGTGACGTTGAATCGCTGTACTCCAACATAGCACATATGGATTGTACAGCTGCCACAAAATATTTTTGGGTGAAATCTTCGATGGATGACCCAGATCATCATACTTTTTTGATAAGTTTGTTTGAGTTCATACTCATCCACAACTATTTTGTGTTTGACTGGACTTTTTATAAACAAACATCTGGTACAGCAATGGTGCCTGTTGTGCATCCTCTTATGCCAACCTTTTTCTGCGTTGGTGGGAGGAGGCACACGTGTACCCATTGAAGCCGTTTCAGGAATACGTCTTTGGTTGGTTTTGTTACATCGATGATGTCTTATTTCTTTGGCAGGGTATAAAAGAGACATGCGAATAGTTCATTGACGTACTGAACCAGAATCGGTTTAACATTTTTCTAACACATAACATCTCTGAAAGGTTGATTTTCTGGATTTAAAGATTCGGATAGATGGTCCCCAAATTGTAACGTCTTTGTTTCGCAAGAACACTGCTACTAATAGTTTACTTCAGTGCCAAAGTTTCCATCCAATTCACCTTAGAAAGGGAATACCAAAAGGCCACTTTTTAAGACTCTGCCGAAATTGTACATCTACGTTGCATTTTAGAGATGCTTCCTCCAAACTATCACTACACTTCCAGAAGAGGGGATACCCCAAAAAAGTCATTTCACATGCATATTGTTTTGCAAAGGAGTCAAAGCGTTTGGATCTGTTTAAACCACGGCCTAGGATTTGTGATAATACAGTAAGTCCTATCACTCAATATAACAACAAATGGTCTGACCTGTATAAAATTCTGGGCACACACTGGTTCCTACTTACCTCGGATAAGAGATTGACTTTATATATTGATGCTAAATCAAAAATTTTCGCCCGTAGAGCACCTAATTTGAAGGACTGACTGGTACATTTTCACTTTCAGTGTCCGACTGGTGCTACTGAGGAAGGCACGAGACTCACAGGCACATATCCCTGTGGCAATTGCAATGTTTGCCAATTTATGCTGTGTTTGGACACTTTCATCAATTCTGGCAACCAGAAGAAAATTATGTTAAAGAATGATGTAAATTGTCGTTCCAAAAATGTGGTTTATGCTCTATTGTGTCCCTGCGAGAAGATTTACATTGAACAAACAACACAAGAGTTACGAAAGTGTATACAACAACATCTCTCTAATATTGGTTTGGCTTCTTGGGACAAATTTAAGAAGGATAAACCCTTGACGTCAGCTGCATCTCATTTCCTGGAATATCACAGAGGTAGGCATAATGGTTTGAGGATTCTGGGGCTCAATCTCATTCGTATCAATATTAGGGGGGCACATATGGTTTCACAATTACTTAAATCTGAATCCAGGTAATCCATCAATTATTATATTTTGTTATTTAATTTATAAGTATTGGATATCACTGGTGATTATTTCATTATTTAATGAATATTGGAATTATGAATTTATTCATTAATCATCATGACTATATTTTACAATTTATTTATTTAATCTTTTATTACTTTAGGCATTGTTTTGTTATGAAATTTGATTTATGAGTTGTGAAATATTATTTCTATTTTTCACAATTATATACATGTATATGTGCATATATATTGGCTGGGATATTTAAATTACATTATTAGATTATGTATCATTTTTTTCTTGTTTTGGTCTCTATGTGGGTGTTACTGGATGTGTTCTTAATTTTTTTTATATAAAATAACATTTTTAATGTTATCATTATCTATTACCTATGGTCTATTATACATGACTGATTCATATGATCATATGCGCTGCTTGTTCTCGACACTCATTTATATTTATCCTTGCCATGCGTTCCCAGCTACTGGAACGCATCGCTTACCTACTTCCGGTCTTTGGAACCCATCGTCTGTTCGTTTCCAACCTTGCACCATTTTGTGCATGCTCGATGGATCTTTTGGAGCAGATAATGCGCTTCGGTGATGCCGGGACATACTACACGGCACCATTGGGACATGGGGAACCTTGACCCACCATCCCTCCCGCCTCTGACACACTTACCTTTAGGACTCATGCACACGACAGTATTTTTTAGCGGTCCGCAAAAAGGGGTTCCGTTGTTCCGTGATCCGTGTCCGTTTTTGCTTCCGTGTGTCTTCCTTCATTTTTGGAGGATCTCTAGACATGAAGGAAAGTAAAAAAAAAATCGAAGTCAAGTTTGCCATGCAAATGATAGGAAAAAAACTGACGCGGACGCGGATGACAATCTTGTGTGCCTCCGTGTTTTTTCACAGACCCATTGACTTGAATGGGTCAGCGAACCGTTGTCCGGGAAAAAAATAGGACAGGTCATATTTTTTCACGGACTGGAAACACGGATCACGGACGCGGATGGCAAATGGTGCATTAGCCGAGTTTTCCACGGACCCATTGAAAGTCAATGGGTCCGCAGAAAATCACGGAAAACGAAACAACGGACACAGGACACAACAACGGTCGTGTGCATGAGGCCTTACACAGGTGATCCTCATTATTGATTAATTGTACATGTATACATAGTGTGCACATTTACTCTAGTCTGTGGACCCCTGAGGAAGCCAGTTGGACCTGGCGATACTTGTGGGGTGTGTCTTCCCTACACATCACGAGTATCTGCAATTTTTGATGCCTTATTCATTATGCATTGTACATTATCGCGGCTGACCCTATGTATGTTTCCATTTAGAAACTGGTGTTTATAAGGTAGTGTGTTGGACATATATTTAGTCCACACACATTGTTTCCATTGTATACAATGTTTTTATCCTTTTGAGTCTTTGTGCTTTTGTGTTCAATAAATTATATTTTTATAAGTAGAGGTGCAGCCTTGCATGCAGTATTTATTTTCTTTTTTTCTATATGGTGGTTCTTTAGTACCGTGGTTGGCACTCATTTGTAATTGGTGTGCCCCATATCTCAGTATTTCTACTATGTATGATAGGAGATATAGCTTATTCCCTCCTTATTGTATATTTTCCTCATAAGAAACAACTTGCTTTTTTGAAAAAGGTGTTGAGAATCTACCAAGCTGATAAACATGGAAATTTGATATAAGGAGGAGACTTTAATACTATTATGGGCTGGATACCACCAGTGCAGCTGATAGAACAACACCCTTGACAGATTATTTACATCTACAGGGTTTGTTTGAAACATGAGGGGGATATTTTTGAAATATGGGGCAATAGAACAAAAATGTAGGAGGGCTAAAATAGATGAATTATTAAAGCAAATTAGGACATTGGATATTCAAAACAAAATATCTCTGTCAATATTAATTACACAACAGCTTAGGGGAATTAGAGATAAATTACAAAATATAGTAACGTATAAACATGACTTTACACTATGGAGAGCAAATCCTAACTAATACTTGAATGATAATAAGGCAGGAACAATCCTAGCACGTCAGTTAAAAGGATATAGAAGTAAATCACAAATAAAATTTCTCCGAAACGAGAATAATAAAAGAATTGTAAACTTCTGTAACTATTATGCTAGCTTATATAACTTAGATAAATCATCAGATATACAACAACCAAACACAGAACTAATCGCGTGTTTTTTAGACACAATTTCATTATATCTTAGCATATATTTACCATCAAAATATAGAGACTTATATCGTTTTAATTATGAACCATTGATTGAAGATGTCAAGAAGCAGCTTTTGTCTTTCCACAAATTTCCTTTCTCCCGGATGGGACGAGTGGCTACAGTAAAAATGTTCACTCTTCCCATCATATTATATAAGTTTCGAACAGTGGTTTATCCCGAATCTGATCAGTATATCAAGCATCTGCAAGATGTAATTAATGCTTTCTTTTGGTCCTATAAGAAGGCAAGGGTCAATTTTCAAACAATGATACGGCGTAGGCATCAGGGAGGTATGGGGGTGTGCCCGATGTTAAAAGTTATTATAATGCAGTAATTCTATCTCAATTAAAAGATTGGTGGGAATCAAGACAATTTAAAAAATGGATGGAGATTGAGAAAGCTAAAGCTCAAGTTCCTTTAATCAGTTTATTGGGGAGGGCAAAACCATTAACCCGTTAGTGACCACCCATACGTGTTTTAAGTCACTAAGGGGACTTAGGCTGGGCTGCCACTTTTTTACGATGGCCCAGTCTAAGTTGCAGCGGGGGAGTGGGGACCTTTCTCTCACATGAGAGCCGCAGCCCTACTCTAACAGCGGGCAATGGCGCAAATGCGATCGCGGGGTGCCAATGTGTGTGAAGGCTGTCTACCCCAGACCAGCCTTCAGTAATTTCCAGCAGGCTGCACCTCTCTGGCGCAGCCTGCTGGTCAATTTTAGAATAGCATTGCCTTTAAAATGCAATGCACTATAGGGATAAAAAAGCTGTCTGTTATAGTCCCCTTGTGGGACTATTAAGTGGTAAAAAAACTCATTCCCTATAGGTTTCATATTGCATAAATATCATGTAAAATATCCACTATGGTGAACGCCATTAAAATAAAAAATGGAAAAAAAAAGACAGAATTGTTAATTTATTCTTAGTGGCTACCAAAGAAACGTAATAACAAGCGATCAAAAAGCGCAATTTACTCCAAAATGATACCAATATTCAAATACCAATAAAAAAATCAAGCCCTCACACAACTCCATAGAAAGAAAAATAAAAAAGTTATGGGTCTTGGGAAGTGGCAATACAAAAACATTTTTTTCTTTTAAAAAAAAAAGGGTTTTATTGCAAAAAAGTTGTAAAATGTATTTGGTATCAATGTAATCACACTGACCCATAGAGTAAAGATATTATCTTATTTATACAAAAAAATGAACGCCGTAAAATTTATAACGTAAAAACGCAGTAGCAGTTTTGCTGTTTTTACCATTTCCCTTCCAGAAAGAGTTAATAAAAGTTAATAAGAAAGTTATGTGTACCCCAAAATGGCACCATTAAAAACAACAACTTGTCCCACAAAAAAACAAGCCCTAAAGCTATATAGATGTAAAAATAAAAAAGTTATAGCTCTTGGAATGCGACGATGAAAAAAGGCAGAAAAACGCTTGGTCAGTAAGGCCCAAAACAGGCTGGTCACTAAGTGGTTAAAGTTAAATAAAGATCAATCATCATTATCTTCTATTGTGGTCTCAGTGAGAGTTTGGAGAGAGTATTTGTCGCAACAGGAGAAGGCAGATGAAGTTGAGTGGAGAAGGGTACCTTTACATTTTCTACTTACTAAAGTGGAGGACTTAGATCTCGCTCCATGGTATAAATCAGGGATTAATATCTCTAGTTATACGACGGAGATCGGTTGTTGAGTTTTAAAGAACTAGGAGACAAATTTGCCCTCCCTGGAAATGAGTGGTATTCTTATATAAGACCTCAACATATATTGATGAGGCACTCAACTCCCGATGCCACCTTCCTGTGAAACATATAGTGTATTTTACAAAATCACTTAAATTACAAAGAAGGATTTCTATATTTTATTCCGCAAATAAAGTGGTATGTACGTTTATAAGGCTCCCCCACTTTACTCGCTGGGAGAATGATCTGAATAGAGTTTTTGATCTATCTGAGTGGAGGAAAGCTAATTTATGGCCCAAGGTGTTTGGTAGAGGAGTAGCAATGTGGGAATTATCAAGAAAAATAATGCTGAGATGGCACCTCAACCCTGTGAGGATTTATAAAAGTGACCCGAGTGGTTTGGATGAATGCTGGTGAGGGTGTAGACAACGGGGTACATTTTTTCATGTGGTGGGGATGCCCATCAGTTTACCTTTTGTGGCAAGATACATTTGCCTTGATGTCCAGAATCTTGGGTACCCCAATAAATCTACATCCAGCACTGGCACTACTTTTCCTTCAGATTGATAACATACCTAATGCCCATTGTTGTCTAGCATCACATATTTTGCATATAACCAGGGCTATAATAGCTAAAAACTGGAAAGAAGACACACACACACATATATATATATTTGTGGTCAGGGCGACGGCCCCTGAACGTAGTAACTGGAGCTTACCGATGGCTGGTTAATGCCGGGAGCCAGGAGCGAGGGTAGGCCTAAAAGTGGGCCTACCCCAATAGAACTGAAGAGAAAAGGGAGGGTGGGTGGGGTACCTGGCTGCACGTCCTACCTGTCAGTCCCGCTGAGGTTATAAAGGCCATGAGGCGTGACATTAGCCCCTCCCACAAATACAGGCTGCCCGGCAGCCTTAACTACTTGTGGTCAGGGCGACGGCTGGAGCTTACCGATGGCTGGTTAATGCCAGGAGCCAGGAGCGAGGGTAGGCCTAAAAGTGGGCAAAAATAGAGACACAATCATACTGCCAAAACACTTTATTGAACTATTACAGGGCAAGCAAACAGAAAGCATTGCGAATTTCTGATTGAGGATTCGGAACATATCTGGAGAAACAAGATGACCTCCAACGTCCCATGCTCCTGATGACATGCGGAGGTATTTGGTGCCTAGAAGCTTCTGAGGCCGCCCCAATGCGAAAAGAATGGCCTGAGATGGTCTTTGGATCATAACCTAACCCTGCAACCAAGGAGCGAACATGCGACATGAACTGTGACGTAGATAATGGACCCCCCTTAAATGGAAACAGAGGACTAACTGAGGCTGCCGCCTGCAGCACTAAAGACAATTGCTGCAGTGCCTTGACCGGGCACCAGTCGTTGTGCGAAGTGTAAAACCTCACCAGAGTTGGAGGCCCTGTCTGTGCGTTCTTGGTAGATGATATGCTAAGTATAAAATGGTCGTGATGCCAGGACACATGCTGTTTTTGGAGATGACGGACACTCCTGACGGCAGTGCTGAATTCCCCCGGCTGGAGGAACCCGTAGAACCCTAGGTATAGGGCGGCTTTGATGATGGTGCTGACCAGAGGCCCAAAAGGATTACCGTCCAGAGCCAAGGACAGCTGACTGAACATGGAGCCGGACAGGGGTTGCCGGACAACTGGCCTACTTGTACCGACTTTTTAAATGCCCCTGAGAGTGGCTTTGATGGCTTGTGACGTGAAAAAAGAGACCCGGGCGGGGTCGCTTAACGTGAACTGGTGTTGAACTCTCGCCAAGTAAAGGCGGATGGTGTTGGACGCGAGGCCGAGGTTGGAATGACAGTGAGCGATAAAAGCCATCACGAATGAAACGTCGTCAACATTGCCCTGAGGGTGTCCATTGGCAAAATCCCTATAAAGATTCCAGCCCGTGCGATAATTCCTGATGGTGTTCCCTGAAAGGCTTTGGTGCAAAAGGACTTTTGCTGTCCTGATCAAAGATGCTAATCCCACACCAGGTCGCTGTATGCTGGAATGCCCGCCCCAGTTGCGTCCGCGTGTGGCATGTTCTGGAAAAAAAAACATTAAATTTAAAGCGGGACAGAGCACTGGAACCCTGAATGTGGGAGCACTCAAAGCAGAAATTATGCACCATAGAAAGCCAAACCAACCTACACATGAGGGACATGATTTTAGGGGATTTTGCTCTGCCACTGCGGATAATATCAACCAGGTCCTGACTATCAGTGACAAACAACACCCTAGAATCCGACCACTCGTGGCCCCACACATGAGCCGCTGCCACCAATGGATACAACTCTAATAGGGGAGAAGAGCGAAGGGCCTCCTTGTCTACCGTGATATGAGATGGCCAGGAGCCAAATATTTCCAAATATGGCTGCAAAACCCTTTGATGTGGCCGCATCTGAATAAATCGTGGGGGAGGAAGGGTCCCGGGGGGAATGAACAATCTCACCCCGTTCCATGAGGAGATAAACGTATTCCACATGGACAGGTCCGCCATGGCCTGTTGGTCCAATCGAATGACACTCTCCTGTTCCGGGGCAGACGGCAGGAGCAGCAAGAGCCGTGAAACGAAGGTACGTCCCTGGGGCATGACCCTCATGGCGAAGTTCAGCCTGCCCAGTAACGACTGGAGATTTGTCTTGGTCATGAAGCAGGACTTGGAAGCCTCCTGGATGGCTAACCGGATCTGCTGCAACTTCTCCTCGGGGAGCCTTGCTTCCAACCTAACTGAGTCAAGAATGACCCCCAGGAAGGTGATCGCCTTGGAAGGGCCTACCGTTGTACCCTGGGGGCACAGGAACCTGAAGCGTAGAAAATAATTCCAACAAGGAGGATAAGCTAGAGGGCTGCCGGGAAGGGTGTTCTACCAGAAGGAAGTCGTCCAGGTAATGGATGCACATGGGGGCCTTCCGCGTGCTCGACCAGGATCCAGTGCAGGGCCTGGGCGAGCCGGTCAAACAGCCACGAGCTGCTCTTGGAGCCAAACGTCAGGCGATTGGCAAAGTAGTACCTGCCCGCCCACCTGATGCCATAGTATTGCCAAAGTTGGGGATGGATTGGAAGAAGTTTAAAAGCGTCCGCAATATCCGTTTTGGACAACCAAGCCCCCCTACCTGCCTCGAGTATGAACTGTATGGCCTCGTCAATTGAGGAGTATTTCATACTAAATTCTTCAGATGGTATGAGGGAGTTGATACTGGGCACATAGGAAGAATGAGGAGCCGAGAGGTCATAGATAAGCCTTTTTGTATTAGAATCTTTCTTGGCCACCACCCCAATGGGGTTGACCCTCCATACATCGAAGGGAATGGAATCAAACGGGCCGATGAGGAAACCTTTGTCTAGCTCTGAGACAATCGCCACTTGCACTGCCTCAGGATACTGCCTAGCAGAAAGGAGGTTCTCACACTCCCAGTTGGACTGAGGGAGGGCCACCAACCCGTATGGAACCCCTGTGACAGACCTGTTAACAGATGTGCGACAAACTGGCAATCGAGATGACCCTTTTAGGAGCGCCCCGAGGAGGTCAACGTTAATGTCGGTCAGTCACGGCTGCTTTGAGGACTTTTTCGGGCATGTGGACCTGGGGTGAGCACGGAAGCAGACCGTGCAAACATGGAGGGCCCTGCACCCACTGAACATACAGTGACCGAAATTAAAGTTATTACATATCTGACTTTTGCCCAAATATACAATAGGTCTACCGAACTTGTCCATGAGGGCCGGGCCCGTGGGGACCCCCGACGTTCCCGGAAGGGCTCTATCTGGTTGGGAGACTGCTTCATTGGGGCACCATTCTGTGGCATGAAAGATGGATTGACATGACCCACAAGTGGGGGCTCGGAGACCTGCAAAATGTCTGCAGAAGAGCTCCATATCGAGCGTAGCCCAATTAGTCATGAACTGAAACTGTGCAAGAGCGGCTGCAGCTTTGGCCGCGAAGGAATGATGATAATCATAAAAAGCCGAGCCCCCATACTTGTGGCCTAAATCGGTGACCTGATAGAGATATGCTTCAAGCTCTTCCCTCCTATTTGGCTGCGCAGAGCAGATGACATCCCTAAACAGACTGAAGGCGAGCACGAACTCGGGTATGGAAAGCTTGTGATTGAGGCGGGCATCTTTGGATTTCAGCACTACTGAAACCTCTCCGCAATCAATAGTTTTGTTCTCATTCGCATCGTGTGACGCTATGAGAATAGACGCAAAGTTGACTTCCTTGCCAGCCAATATATCCTTCCTGATATTCTCTGCCACAAAGTGAGCTGGGACAATGGCCGGAGGAGTAGAGGACATACCTGGGGAACCTGCCAGAGGCCATGGCAGAGTTGCCATGGGAGCCACTGGCTGCGAGACGGCGGAGGCCATGGACTCGAGCTCCATGATCCTGTTCTGGATGTCTGCTACAGAAGCAGCCAGGCTACCCATTGTGTCGTGCAACTGAGCCAAAGAAGTCTGAATTGTTGGTAACAAAGCTTGATCACTGGAAGGTCCCGGATTAGACACCAGCAGCCTATATAGTTCTGCTTTTCTGGCCGATGCCGGGTAGCTGATGCCCCTTCTATTTAATTCCGCAATCAGCTTTGGAATTGTCCAATTCCTGAGGGATCCATGGCCGGCCAGACCGGACACCTGGGACTCGGAGATGGACGAAGCGTCATCTATAATCTTGATAGGTATCTTGGAAATAGCTCACTGGTCCCACAACCATAAGAGATGCACAATCTGATGAATTCACCCTTCAAATTGTATAAATGTTAATATGGGATTGGCACACTCAAACATGCGGAGCCTCACGGAGTTGAAACAGTTTATTATAACTACATTTGATAAAATATGATAAAATGCAATAAAATATAATAAAATATAAAATTGAATTAAACAATTGTAGTTGCTCCTATATTGTTCAAATCAACTCAATCCAGATACTGATATGTATCCTAAACAAATAAATTGCTCTGAGTCTTTTCAATAGCATGTGGACCTACAATGATATACGGTAAGTCTGTGTATATTCAATTGTAGATCTTAACAACAGAGTATCAACATGCAAATTAATCGCATTCTAGTTTTCGAGAGCTACCGAAAATCTGTTCAAATCTTCGGGAGTTGCCGAAAATAATTTTCGGAAAGATCCCCGAAAAAATCTTTCACACAGAGTTCCGATTAAATTCACATTCGAAAAACAATAGAAAAGTTTCTTTATGTGGAATCGCATGCAATAGTTCTCTATATAAGCACTATATTGCTATCTCTTTACGCTTCTAATCACTGCAATCCATATGTTTCCTGATTGTTGTGTACTTTTATATTCCAATTTTTCAAGGATTGCTGAAGAGATTCTTTTCGAAGATATTCGGAAAGATTTATCCACAGAAAATTCCGATTATATTCGCATTCAAAAAGCAACGTTGCAAAAGTCTTTATTTAAAAGTCTTTTTTTGATATTTGTTGCATTTTTTACTTCTGACTCAGCCACATATTATATTTTTTAAAAATAACATTCACAATTAAAAATATAAGGCAATTGTGGCATTAACCTTCAAAACATTGACTTCAAGTTAGGTCAGATGGTAGTACATCTGGCACATCCGGATGCCAGATGTACCACCATCTGACCTAATTTGAAGTCAATGTTTTGAAGGTAAATGCCACAATTGCCTTATATGAGTCAGAAGTAAAAAATGCAACAAATATCAAAAAAACGCACCAACAGAGAAAAAACAATCATAAGAAAAAACGCAACAAAAATCGCAACTAAAAATTGCAAGTACAAAAACACTTGGAAATCAATAAAATCACATGACTTATGAATTCTGGAATGATCATGGACAGTCAAAACAAGAAAAATACCTACAAAACTGATAAAAGAAGTATGGGTGAGAAAGATCCATATCGGGGGAATCCATATTCCTTTTCTTCCACGATGTCCTTTTCCCATGATACCTTTCTACAAGACTATCGAGGGGTATAAAAACCCATCATTTACTCATAGGGGGTGATGCCACTGAGGAAGGGGAGAGCTATCCCCGAAACGCGTCTGGCGAGAGGTTCACCCTGGAAAGATTCGAACCCCAAACGGACAGTGCACTGTTAAGTCTAAAGGACATCGAGGATTCAAACAAGACGCTCCACACTAACCTGCCTTTGATCAGCTGAAAGCCATCATTGGGAATATACCCCATGCGAAACACAAAGTATCAAGACGCCGACATAGTAAAGACCTGGACACCGGCCTAAAGTCGGGAGTGACAGCTATTCCGAAAAACCAGCTGAACAAAAAGGACAGGTAAGCCCACAAGTGTGGGTTATTGGTACTGACTTCAAATTTATACCTTATAAAGAGACAATGATACAGTGCCTATATAGAGAACCATTGCATGTGATTTTCGCATACAGACTTTTGCAACGTTGCTTTTTGAATGCGAATATAATCAGAATTTTCTGAATATCTTCGAAAAGAATCTGTTCAGCAATCCTTGAAAAAAATTGGAATATAAAAGTACATAACAATCAGGAAACATATGGATTGCAGTGATTAGAAGTGTAAAGAGATAGCAATACAGTGCTTATATAGAGAACTATTGCATGCGATTCTGCATAAAGAAACTTTTCTATTGTTTTTCGAATGTGAATTTAATCGGAACTCTGTGTGAAAGATTTTTTCGGAGATTTTTTCGGGGATCTTTCCGAAAATTATTTTCGGCAACTCCCGAAGATTTGAACAGATTTTCGGTAGCTCTCGAAAAACTAGAATGCGATTAATTTGCATGTTGATACTCTGTGGTTAAGATCTACAATTGAATATACACAGACTTACGTATATCATTGTAGGCCCACATGCTATTGAAAATACTCAGAGCAATTTATTTGTTTAGGATACATATCAGTATCTGGATTGAGTTGATTTGAACAATATAGGAGCAACTACAATTGTTTAATTCAATTTTATATTTTATTATATTGTATTGCATTTTATCATATTTTATCAAATGTAGTTATAAAAAAAACTGTTTCAACTCCGTGAGGCTCCGCATGTTTGAGTGTGCCAATCCCATATTAACATTTATACAATTTGAAGCGTCATCCATGTCTGAAGCCTGGGACATGTTGACTGTGCCGACTGATCAGACGACCAGGGATACCACCTGAGGACTAAAACCTTAGTTACTATTTGTAAGGAGATCGCAAGGAGACCATGCATACTGAGAAACCCCTGGTCCAAGGGAAGTGGGTGCCCGACCACTACCAGAGATAAGGAGACCATCTGACTGTGGACAGAGCCCTGGTGTCACGAGGGTATCGAGAACCACGCCTGACTCCGTTATACCCGGGGTCAGGAAGTCGCAGCGGTTGGCTGCACGCTCTATTTAAGATAGGGCTGTTTTCCTTATGGTAGCTTTCTGGGCTTGCTTTGCAAACCCTTTTGGCTCACTCAGGGATCCGTAGCTCCTTCTCCTCAGCTGTTCCTTGTCCAGCACTCCCAAACCTCCTTATATTCCTCTCTCACACTTCTCTGGTTGCCAGAGATAGAGCTTCCTGCCTGGACATCTATCCCGACCCACTGGAGCTGTGTTGCTGCGTTCTCTGACTGTTGATTCAGAACGCTACCCTCCGGATCCCTGTTGGACCTTTGTGGACAGTTGTCGTCCAAATGGGTGTTTGTGTTTGCCTGTGTTTGTCTGTCCTCTCCCTGGTGTTTCCCTCTTAGTGCAGTGGTGAGGACTAGCGATCCCACCGGCCCGTTCACTATCTAGGGCTCATTTCAGGGAAAGCCAGGGTTTAGGCACGTGATCGCCGCACGGGTGAGGAACCCGTCTAGGGACGTCAGGATAGAGCGTGCAGCCAACCGCTGCGACTTCCTGACCCCGGGTATAACGGAGTCAGGCGTGGTTCTCGATACCCTCGTGACACCTGGGGACCAGTGCTGATACTCACCTGGCTATGGATGTGGACATGAATGGAACAGATACCGTGGTGAAGGGCCGGACCCACCGATGGAGGTAGAGGCCTCGTTTAGGAAGGCCGAAGGAATTGAATCCCCCTAACGTTGCTGCCGTATAAAACAAAAGAATAATGAATGAACATCTACAGACCTGGACGTACCAGGCCGGACAACCCACCACCATGGGCAGACGAGACATGGAGCCTGACCGTTTCAGGCGGACATGTGACGCGGACTGACGAATAGGACAAACTGGACGATCCAGGAAGGATGACATGCCACCACGGGCAGCAGACGTGACATTGCCTGAATGTTTCAAGCAGACGTGCAACAAGATTGACAAGTATGAAAACCTGGACATTTCAGGCAGGACAACATGCCACCGTGGGTGGCAGACGTGAAATTCCCTGAACGCTTCAAGCAGACGTGCAACAAGATTGACGAGTATGACAAACTGGATGTTCCAGGCAGGACAACATGCCACCGCGGGCGGCAGACGTGACATTGCGCCTGACCGCTTCAGGCCCGCGAGTAACAAAAAACATAGTCGTCAGGCCTGCCCCAGGATCCCGAAATGATGAGGCCCGTCATCCGCTCCCCCTGCCTCCGACATGGGTAAGACCAGGGTGAGCAGCCGCCACCGCCGTGTCCGGCACCGGAATCCACCGCTTACCTGTGGTCGCACCGGAATCCACATGAACGCCGAGACAGCCGACCTGAAATGCTACTTACCTCAGCCGGACGCGAAGGTGCAGGACGTGCAGGGAACCAGGCATGCATACGTAACCCGGAAGTACCTGGCTGCACGTCCCGCCTGTCAGTCCTGCTGAGGTTATAAAGGCCAAGGGGCGGGGCCCTAGCCCCTCCCACAAATACAGGCTGCCCGGCAGCCTTAACTACATATATATATATATATATATATATATACAAGAGTGTACACAGAGAATAACAACTGACGGACCCACTCTAGGGAGGAATACGGGTGACCCCTGCCAGACCCTAAGAGCTCTCCTTAAGCTGCTATGCGCATGTCAGGATCCGAATGGTAGATCGAGACATGCCCGCGTACCTAAGGCTGAAGACCACTGAAACCCCTACAATAGTGGAAGGGGCACGGCCACCGGTGCCCTGCTCAGTATATGGACGGAACCGGGTTCGCCTCGGATCCGGTCAGCAAAGAACAGATAAACACAATGTCTGTACACTTAACTGAGGTTCTGCAGCCGCAGTGCAAACAGATCCGAAGTCAGCAGACGATATCTGAAGTACTCGCATCAGCAGGACACAGATCCAGTGAAGAGGAGTAACACAGGTGAAGACACTCAAGCGAGAGATACAGCTCAAAATGAAGAGTATAATCCGCACCTCTACAAAGGAGGAGGGGTGATTTAAAGGCAGCGAAATCAAACACAGGAGGAACAGCTGGGAGGAAGGAAACCAAAAGTAAAGACCTCATTACAGAGGCGGAGAAACAGGGAAGAGAACTCCTCCTAGCTCTAGTAGTGACATCATCACACGGGTGTGGAAACAGAGCTATGAGAACGTCTCAAAGCTCTGGTAGTGACAGTGGCTTTGTGGGTTCTGACAGTGTTGCTCCCATTGGGCTTGATAATGGGAGGCCAGGTGCCTTCTTTAGGCGGTCCTCCCTAGGTGAGTGTTGGGCTTACTGACTTATGCGATAACAGCACAGGCTGCAAATGGCAACACTATTGTCAACAGTGGACACGTTAAAAAAAGTCCACACTGTGGAGCCATGTGCTGGCGTCCTGGGAGCACCAGATGTGACCGTGCATGGTGGATGGCTCGCTCCAGATACATTTGCAGTCTGCTTTTAGCCTCCTGTGCACTGCGAGTTCTGCCTGCTTCTCCTACTTCTACCCCCTATCTGCTGCTCTGTCTCTCCCTCTGAACTCCCCTCCTCTTCCTCTCTTGTGGGCACCCACATGACATCCATCGACACGTCATCATCGTCACCTTCACCACCACTGACATTAGAGATCTCGGAATAGGCAGGTCCATCCTTGGGCTGATCTGGGTACTGTCATCAGACCGCTGGGTGGTGGCCATTGCTACCTCCTCTTCCTCATCCGATGCCAAGAATGGCTGCGCCGCGGTAATATCTGAGAATGTATGGGAAAATAATTCCTCTGACTCGAGTGGAGGGGTTATGGTGGTGGTTTCTTTGGGGTTGCACAGAGCAGAGAGTGAGGAGGGTGCAGACACAGAGGATGAGGAGTGTGCAGAAGCGGAAGGCTGAGTGAGCCACTCAACCAACTCTGGTACGTCCTTCGACGTAATCGCACGCACCTTCTCCAACTTCCCACTTAGGCTCCAGCCAGGTGCTCCTGCTCGACCCCTACAACCCCTGCGGAATGGCCTGCCTCTTCCTCTGCCTGTCAGTTTCAAAATGACCCTGTGACAAAGGCCCTATAGAAGAGCAGTATTTATGGAAGCAGGTATATCAAACCCCTTAATCAGTTTTTTGGGGGGCAACAGGTATATCACACCAGTTGCAATTAGTTGTTCCAATAGAGTTTGTCCCTCTGTATAGCTGCAGTATCGCAGCAGAACCGCACACAACTGCTGCACCATACAAATGGTAGACTTTCTATGTTAAAAAGTATATTATAAGTATATTACTCCCCTCAGTAAGTCACACCTATACCAGTCCTTAAAAGGACTTTTATAGCCCTATTAGCTAGCGTTTGGTGTCCCTAACAGTCTGTCCCTGCTCCACACAGCATCCTCTCCCTACATTGGCAAAAGACTGAATGTAACATGGCAGCCAGATCGGGTTTATTTATAGGGTAGGGGGTGTGTCCATGAGCTGAAATGTCTCAATTGGCTGTCCTGTCCCACCTGATGGATGTGTCATGGGTCAAAATTTTGCACAATGCAAAAGAATATGACGCCGGCAGACATCTCCATATGTTTGCCTGTTTGGCGAACGACGAACGAGCAAAGTTCGCCACGAAACGACCGCCTGGCGAACCGCAAGGCCATCTCTAATGTGTGACCCTTAATAAAGACATGAAGTAGCAATTCAAGTTAAACCCATGGGATATTTTAAAACCTTGAAGGGGAATTTATTATTACATGACTGTTTTCAAAATACAAAAGTCCCAGATTTTACACAATCCATATTTTAAGCACAACTTTCAGAGGAGCTTAATGAAATGGTACGGTCCACAATAGTTCCAACAAATTTACTATAACATATGCCAGAAACTGGTGGAAATCAGAGCACAAATGTATACTAGCTCATAGCCGGCATAGATTTTATTTTCTGGTGCACTGGCTGCCAAAAGATATG
Source organism: Bufo gargarizans (assembly GCF_014858855.1). NCBI lineage: Eukaryota > Metazoa > Chordata > Amphibia > Anura > Bufonidae > Bufo > Bufo gargarizans. The sequence continues at coordinate 384,698,650 of NC_058081.1, read as the reverse complement.
CCAACTTTACAAAGAGGTCTGGTGCACCTCACTCCAGGTTTCATAAGAATACCAGGATAAGTAAATCTCCCTCTTTCTCTTCAGCAACTAGTGTAGAAAACTGTTGAATGTAAATCCAACTTTATAAGTGCAGAAATATAGTCTTTTCAAGGTTATACTTACTGTGGCGAAACCAACCTCGCCACTGTGTTTTGGAGGGGGCTGTTTACCAGCCTCCTGCCCTGGGATTATGGTCCCTTAAGTTATTGGGTCTTAAGACACTTGGGACTGAGCCCTCTGTCCCTGGATTGCATCCTCTGCCTTACTTGCTTGGATGGAGCACATGGGGAGAACAATAGATAGCGGCCATTTTAACTCACAGACACTGTTCTGACTTTTCAACACGGTGCTATCTTGCCTGTATTTGGTGCACAGAGACATCATTCAGTAGTTTGAAACTACCAAACAGGGGACACATTTATTAGTGACTATTTTCTGTATAACTTGTATATTTTCAGTGTAACTGCCATAAAACTGTATCTTCCAAACCACTGAACGGATGTGGGTGAATTTTGGATATGTGGTTCACCCAGATCCCCCAGTTCCGAGGATATATTGGTTATGGGGTTATTGCATGTTTTGAGGTTCCTGTGATATGTTTTATAAAACTGTATTTCTCTGCCTTTGATAATTAATATTCGTCATTGTGTTCAAATAATCATCATCGGCAGAGGGGAGGATTTTGTGTGGGTGTGTTTCTATTGTCCCATTGTGTGTTTAAATGGTGATGTCTGCCCTGTTGTCTCCACATGTGTATTGGCGATCTCCCTTTTGTCCTGAGAGATAATTGGATTGTCTTCGGTCGTCTCCGGGACAGAGGGGAGGAAACCATGATGCATTGTGGGGATATGTTGTATCTGTCCTGTATCTGCAACAAACTGTAATAAAAACCAGGCTGGGTGTGCCAGCACATCAGACCACTGCTAGACCCTCAAGACGGAGCCTTGTCTCGTTATTGGGGGGATTCCATGTATGCTGTTAGAGACTGATTGCCAGGAGTGTAAGCTGACGGATACGCTTTTCCTGTTCGTCTGCTGACAGCTATTTGCGAGGTTCCAGTTTGGAGTGCTATTTTGTATCCAGTTCGGGAGGTTGGTGTTCTGCAGTAGCTGTGCCTGTCTCTCAGAAAGGGGCATATCGTCTAAACTGATTTTAACCCCTTGTCTGCTGAAACTGTGTCGTTACATTGGTGGCAAGCAGCGGGATCGTTCCTACAGCCAGAAGGACAGCTACAGGAGACACCATTTCTTTGGATTCTACAATTTAAGGGCAACGCATGTCCCAGTACAGCGACCCTAAAAGCACCAGGATGGAACCAGCAGTGTTATACGAGGAGGAGGACCTGGATGGCCGGGATGCATTAAGGAAAGGCATCTGGTACCAGGCCCTGGATAATGTACAATACCAGCGAGGTGAGAGTCTCCCCAGTAAAGAGCAGCGGTTGCAGAAGCAAGTGGCCCTGCGGATGCCCTTCCTGGGAGAGCAGCCCCTGGAGGAATGGGTGAATGAACTAGAGCACCGGGTATGGCAGGAGCTATGGCTGGAGGATGCCTACCAGGCGCTTTGGTGGTATGTGGCACAGTTTATACCCTGGACAGCTGAGCATGACAAGCCAGAGGGAGAGGAGTTTGATGGCCCTGGCTTGTTATGGGAGTCCTTTGCGGAGCCTGACTTCGGGAGCCCTGCACAGTCCAGACTTCAGGACATTTTCTATGAGAGGGAGGCTAGGCATGAGTGGGATGACCCCCATGAGGTAGAGAGCAAGACCTGGCTCACCTAGCAACCCTGGAGTGGGAACTGGAGCAGGACTACCGAGATCTCTTCCACTCCATTGGGAAGGCTCAGCAGGACAGTAAGGTGACAGACCCAGGTCCAGAGCCCTTCAGCTGGGAGGATATTGTGGATGTTTACTGGGAAGAACCCCAGGTGGCCCGGTGGAGATGGGACCGAGGTCTCTCCACCGGTCCTGCAGGGAATTGGGAGCCTAGTCTCCATTCCCCAGTGGCAGGCTGAGTTACAGGGAGCAGAGGTAGTTGTTCCTGCCCCCCAGCAGCAGCATGATTTTTTGGGAATTGGGAGCCGAGTCTCCATTCCCCAGCGGCAGACGGAGTTACAGGGGGAAGAGACAGTCGGTCCTGTCCCCCAGCGGCAGAGTGTCCTACAGGGAATAGAGAGCCCAGTCTCCTTTCCCCAGCAGCAGGACACTGTATTGGGAGCAGAGGTGGTCGGTCGCCCTCCCCAGCGGCTGGAAGTATGTATGGGAGAGGAACTCGTTACCCCCTCTCCCCAGCGGCAGCTTAACGCACCAGGGGGAGACAGTAAGCCCCACAACAGTGCAGATGGGACCGTGGTCTCTGCACTTACAGCACAGGGGGTAGGGACAGTTGTTCCTGTCCCCCAGCAACAGGGCAGTTTAGCCAAAGGGGAGACAGTCGGTTTCCCCCTCCAACAACCAGACTCCAACCAGGCTTCTTCCGTGGTAACGCTGGTACCAGGGCAGAGTCCCGCTGATCCCTGCCCACAAAGCAACCTCCACCCCAAGCCAGGGAGCAACTCAGAGACCGGGAGTAGCAGCTACCAATATAACCTTGGTGGTTTCCCTGGACAGAGACAGCCTACTAAATTCAACAGGTCCAGTATTGGGTTGTGGGTGGGCTGCCAGACTAACTCAGGTACCGACCGGCGTGAGGTCAGGTATCTGGTTAGTCTTCCCTGGGGGGGGGGGAGATGTGTGGCGAAACCAACCTCACCACTGTGTTTTGGAGGGGGCTGTTTACCAGCCTCCTGCCCTGGGATTATGGTCCCTTAAGTTATTGGGTCTTAAGACACTTGGGACTGAGCCCTCTGTCCCTGGATTGCATCCTCTGCCTTACTTGCTTGGATGGAGCACATGGGGAGAACAATAGATAGCGGCCATTTTAACTCACAGACACTGTTCTGACTTTTCAACACAGTGCTATCTTGCCTGTATTTGGTGCACAGAGACATCATTCAGTAGTTTGAAACTACCAAACAGGGGACACATTTATTAGTGACTATTTTCTGTATAACTTGTATATTTTCTGTGTAATTGGCATAAAACTGTATCGTCCAAACTACTGAACGGATGTGGGTGAATTTTGGATATGTGGTTCACCCAGATCCCCCCGGTTCCGAGGATATATTGGTTATGGGGTTATTGCATGTTTTGAGGTTCCTGTGATATGTTTTATAAAACTGTATTTCTCTGCCTTTGATAATTATATTCGTCATTGTGTTCAAATAATCATCATCGGCAGAGGGGAGGATTTTGTGTGGGTGTGTTTCTATTGTCCCATTGTGTGTTTAAATGGTGATGTCTGCCCTGTTGTCTCCACATGTGTATTGGCGATCTCCCTTTTGTCCTGAGAGATAATTGGATTGTCTTCGGTCGTCTCCGGGACAGAGGGGAGGAAACCATGATGCATTTTGGGGATATGTTGTATCTGTCCTGTATCTGCAACAAACTGTAATAAAAACCAGGCTGGGTGTGCCAGCACTTCAGACCACTGTTTGACCCTCAAGACGGAGCCTTGTCTCGTTATTGGGGGGATTCCCTGTATGCTGTTGGAGACTGATTGCCAGGAGTGTAAGCTGACTGAATGCTTTTCCTGTTCGTCTGCTGACAGCTATTTGCAAGGTTCCAGTTTGGAGTGCTATTTTGTATCCAGTTCGGGAGGTTGGTGTCCTGCAGTAGCTGTGCCTGTCTCTCAGAAAGGGGCATATCGCCTGAACTGATTTTAACCCCTTGTCTGCTGAAACGGTCCGTTACACTTACAAAAGCACAAGCCACATGAAACATATATTGCTTTATGTAGACATTAAGTGGCAGTTGTACATAACACCCTGATTCACAGTATATCACATGAACATTTAGATTTTTGTGGGATAAAGTGTACCTGGCACAGATATGAACAAAAACCTACACAGACGACCTATGAGGGCCACATATATTGATTAAATCACAGCCTATAACACTATGTGCATACCCAGATCACCAAAGAAAAAGCGACCATATGTAAGTATATCTGTAAAGAATAAATCAAGGCAACTTGGACGTACTGTAGATTTCTTGAAAACGTTTCACTCGTTCTTCCAACGAGCTTTCTCAATTCTGAGGGACTGTACAAGAATTATCTGGGAATAAATATGTAACTGAATCAACATCTGGTAATTATACACAGCATGGGGTCAGAGGTCATTATACCCAGCATGGGGTCAAAGGTGTTGATTTCATTATCCTAATTGGAGTCAGTAGATGATAAAGACTTCCCAGAAAAAGGTGTCAAGACAGCATTGTATGTGGCAGACAAAAGATGTCTAACCCCCCCCCCCCCCGACCATATGTAAGCAAAAAAAAAATATATAATTTATTAGAACACCACAATAAAACACATATAATGGAGTCTTACATCATTGGATGGAGTAAAACAGGTATAAAAGAGGGACACAGGGGGGAGGGGACAGATAAATGTGAATACATGTAGGGAAAGCAGCAAATGTAATTAAATAAAAAAATACACAAGTGTGAACGCTACTCCAAGTTAGTAACAGAAAATGTAGGAAATAGATACTACAGCAGGTTTCCACACATAGGCAAAGAGCCTAGTAAAGTACATAGAAATAGTGCCTCAGGTAGACCAGGAACCACATATAGTAGCTCATTCAATTGTAAAGAAATGTATTAACGGTCACATCACCCATCCAGTGTCCCCTCACTTACCCTACGCGTTTCGCCAGATGGCTTCATTAGGGGAAGTGAGGAGCAGTAAGATGGATGTCTTATTTATATCTAGTACAAAATGCTGAATTACAGAACCTGTGCGGCATCTGAGACTCACAAATCGTGTGGGCAGCATGTAATCAATAGGGCAAAAAGAATCCTGAAACCCTAGAAGTATCCAATTGAAACTTCAAGAGGAAAGTAGGGGCGTGATTAACCCCTTCCCGACCACAGTCTGTATATATACGTGATAGCTGCACATACCCCGTGCAGCTACCACGTAGATAAACGTTCTGGCAGCTCTTTAATCCAAGCGCTGCAAACCGCTTGGATTAAAGCTTCTGCCCCTGCCCTGCTGCTGTCACGGACAGCATACAGTGCAGTAATGCCGGCAAGGGACCAATCAGAGTGGCCCCTTGCCGGCAATCGATCCGATTGGTTAGTCTGTGCAGACTAACCAATCGGATCGCGGCAGTGAAAAAATGCCGGTTTCAGGCTCTGATCTGCGCTCTGCAGATCAGAGCCTGAATGCAGGTAGTGTTCCTCATGCGCCCCGATCTGTGCCCCTCCAAGCCCTTGGTGTACCTCTGTGCCCCCCGATCTGTGCCCCTCTCCTGCGCTCATCTACTGGCTCCTGCCCTGATGCGGTCTGCCCCCTCCCCGCCCCATACATTAGTCCTGCCGGCTGCCCCAGCCTCCCTCAATGACATGCTGGCGTCCAAATCACCCCCGACCCCCCCCCCCTTTCCAGCGCTGCCCCTGATCCCCCTGCTGTGTGTGATGGCGGCGGCTCCATTACTGAGCCGCCGCCATTAGCAGAGAGTGTCAGCTCTATGCTGACACTCTCCTGTAACCCCACAGATGCCGTGGTTGCGGCATCCATGGGGTTAACAGAGGGAGGGAGCTCCCTATCTCAACCATCGGGGCTGCAGCGCTGTGATTGCAGCACCCGGTGGTTGCCATGGCAACCGGACGCTTTGCAAAAGCGTCTAGTTGCCATGGCAAAGGCGTCCAGTGCTGCCACCTACAGGACATCTGGAAGTATTATACTTTGGAATGCAAGAGCATTGCAAAGTATAGTACAACTATCAGCCCCACTGGATCTTCAAGATCCAAGAGGGAACTGATAAAAAAAAGTGAAAATAATAAAAGTAAAAATAAAGAAATAAATAAAAATGTAAATTAAAAAAAGAAATTGCCTTTTCCTATAAAAAATGAAAAAATAAAATAAAAATACACATATTAGGTGTCACCGCGTCCGTAACGACCGTCTCTATAAATATATCACATGATAGATCCCATCCGATAAACACCATAAAAATAAAATTACAAAAACGGTGCCAAAAAAGCTATTTTTGTCACCTTACATCACAAAAAGTGCAACAGCAAGCGATCAAAAAGGCTTATGACCCCCAAAATAGTACCAATCAAACCGTCACCTCGTCCCACAAAAAATGATACCCTATTTAAGACAATCGCCCCAAAAATAAAAAAGCTATGGCTCTCAGACTATAGAGACACTAAAACATAATTTCTTTTGTTTCAGAAATGCTATTATTGTGTAAAACTTAAATAAATAAGAAAAAGTATACATATTAGGTATTGCCACGTCCGTAATGATCTTCTCTATAAACCTATCACATGACCTAACTTCTCAGATGAACGCTGTAAAAATAAATAAATGAAAACTGTTCCAAAACAGCAAATTTTTGGGTCACCTTGCCCCATAAAGTGTAAAAATGAATGATCAAAAAAATCATATGTACCCAAAAATGGTACCAATAAAAACCTCAACACTTTCTGCAAAAAATGAGCCCCTGCACAAGACGATCGGCAGAAAAATAAAAAACAAGGCGTTCAGAAAACCAATCCAGCACAATCTGCCTTCCAAAAACCGTATGGCATTCCTTTCCTTCTGCGCCCTGCCGTGTGCCCGTACAGCAGTTTACGACCACATGTGGGGTGTTTATGTAAACCGTGGAATCAGTGTAATAAATATAGAGTTTTGTTTGGCTGTTAACTCTCAATGTGTTAAAGAAAAAAAAATTATGAAATGGAAAATCTGCCAAAAAAGTGAAATTTTGAAATTTCATCTTCATTTTCCTTTAATTCTTGTGGAACGCCTAAAGGGTTAACAAAGTTTGTAAAATCAGTTTTGAGTAACTTGAGGGGTGTAGTTTCTACAATGGGGTCATTTATGGGGTTTCCACTATGTAAGCCCCACGAAGTGACTTTAGACCTGAACTGGTCCTTAAAACTTCTAAGCCTTCTAACGTCCTAAAAAAATTAAATGACATTTCCAAAATGATGCCAACATAAAGTAGGCATATGGGGAATGTGCCCCGGAAGGCCCATTGTGTCAAACACTAACTCAGCAACAAGCAATTTATCCCACTATTTAGATCTCTTCCTCCAACCATATGTTCAGAACCTACCAAGTTATTTACATGATTCAAGACAACTAATGGAAGAAATTGGAAATATAACATGGAAAAGCACCTATGCACTATTCACCATGGATGTTATAGCATTATATTCAAACATCGAACATAATCTAGGCATTAACTGCGTAGAAGCCACACTACGCAATGATACCACCCCAAAACCACCACAGGTCAATTTTTTATTGGCATGCTTACGGTTTATCCTAGAGAACAACTTTTTCATCCACAACGGCATCACATACCATCAATGCCATGGTACCGCTATGGGTACGAAAGTGGCACCAGCTTTCGCAAACCTATTTACGGGCCACTTCGAGAACATGTACATCACCAACGGGCAGATCGTCTACTATAAGAGCTATATAGACAATATCTTTATTATCTGGGATGGTGATTACATTTACCCCAAATTTCCTGAAAAATCAAATAGACTTCCTAGACATTTCCATCAACATTACAAACAATATCGTCACACCAAAAAAATATTACAAAACAGGTTGATACTAACAGTTATATACATTACAAGAGTTTTCATCATAAAAAATGGCTTTAAAATGTGCGATATAGCCAATATAAACGCATAAGACGTAACTGCACAGAAAACGCGGTTTTTAAGGAACAAGCAAAAATTATACAAAAAAGATTCACTGATAAAGGCTACCCAAGCAAATTACTAAAAGACGCATATAAAAAGAGCCAAAAAAAACCCGCAAAAAGAATGTCTAATGAGTGCAGCTAAAGATCAAAATGAGAAACATTTGAAACATCTCAATTTAATCACGCAATACAATACGTCCAACAAAACGATTCGGGCGATATTGTCCAAACATTGGCACATTTTGAGGCAGGATCCCTATCTTGAAAAATATCTTCCTAAAATACCCGCAATTACCTATAGAAGAGCACCCACAATAAAAGCAGACAGAAAAAACACACAAAAATTTGAAACACAACCAGTAAGGAACGTGTGGGTAGTTTCAAATGCGCCACGAGACGGTGCTTGTGTTGCGACATGATCACACACAATAAGACCTCTTTCAGTACCACTAAAAATGGTACTAGCTCCCAATAAAACACCATTTAACTTGTAAAAGTAGTTACGTTATATACCTAATCGAATGTGAATACAGCCTCCAGTATGTAGGCCGCACAACACAATAATTACACTGCAGAGTCAACCAGCATAGACATAACATCCAAAAACTATGCATTAAACACAGCATTTCTCGACACTGCGCCACTACACCGGAAAAAAACAGACATAAGTTAACAAATCACTCCTATTGATCACATACCGGCCAATCCATATAACAGATTCAGTATCCTCCAAAGAAGAGAGGTTTATTGGATATACCAACTAGATACTTTGAGGTCATATGGATTAAATTAAATGAGTGAAACTATACTGTAATACGTGCTACTAAAGCAAGATCTGGAGAGTCTGAGTGGGTGTTTATGTTTTTTTTTCATATGTATAGTTGATATATATACATACCTATAGAGGTTGCCCTGCACCTCTATTGTCCTGGTGGATATGCATATATATATGCATATCCTCTTCTCTCCTACCGTAGATCCAGGAATCTGAAGGATCAGTTGGTGAAGGCTGACATAGGCTCAAAGGGATCCTTAAAACAGACTACGTTGGCGCAGTCGGGTCTGGGATGTTATCCCTGCCTCAACTGCGTCAACTGTAGATACATTCGCAAGGGGAAGGTCTTTATACACCCTGTGACGGGAGAATCTTTTAAAATTCCTTTTCACCTAACCTGTGACTCCAGCTACGTTGTCTACATACTATCTTGTCCATGTAATTTATTATATGTAGGGGAGACGACAACAGAATTGAAGACTCGCCTTAACAACCACCGTCTGAGCATTAGAAAAAAAAGGAAAGACCTCCCGGTATCCAAGCATTTCACGGAAGCCAAACATAAGGAGGGCGACCTGAAATGCTGGATAGTGGACCAGATTCCCTAACCCAGGCGAGGTGGGGACAGATCTAAGGTATTGAGACACAGAGAGCTTAGCTGGATTCACAGGTTGGGGAGTTTGAAGCCTCATGGCTTAAATGTAGATTATAATTTTGGGGACGTTTTATAGGTTGGCTTGCCCCTGAAGTCAGGTCGGATGTTAGTAGGCGTCTTGTGTATACACTAAGGGAGTTAATCAACTCAATTAAAATATATATATTTTTTCTCGCCTTAATAATTAACTGTTTTTTCTTTCTTTTTTCTTTTTTCATATAGATCACTCACACTTCACTATTTGAAGATTGGCATAGACGGTCGGGCTGATCGAAACATACTATAGAGAAGAGGGTTATGTGGGACGTTCTTTTGTCCTTCATGTTTATTTTTACTACTCTTTAGATACCTGCAAATTTTTTTTATATTTGCCGTTTGCGCATCCTGATAAGCACCAGGGGTAACCTGAATTACAAGATATTTAGCTGCTGTCTATACTTTGTGACATCCGTATGCCTAAAAGAGGAGATCCCTCTTGGGTATGAGGGCACTCAGTAACCACAATGTCGCCTTTGCAGGGACCGCGGGATTCGTGGCCGCAGCATGGCTTCATGTGGATATGATGGGTGACATTCTGGTTTCTAGACTGTCCCCTTCTTTCTGGGTTGCCCATACCCTTTGATCAAGTGGCTAGGATGTAATACACTGAGTAAATAGACGCAGCGATCTGTTTCCATCAAGTAAGATGGCGCCGGGACCAGACCTTGTCTACTGAGCATGCGCGTGGGGCGAGACTCTGTAAGATGATGCTGCGGCCGGTTTTGATGACATCAGAGGTCCTCGGCCTGGATATCCCTGACTGGTGCGATACTGCGTTTGCGCAGTGGAACATAAACAACGCGGAACAACGGCAGGGCAGGTTTCTTCTTGTCCCTCTTGTATGTTTTTTCGATCGTTTCCCCATCCTCTCTTCTATGTCTCCCTTTATCCTATCACATCACAGTGCACTATTGGGCAGATCGATTCTGTAATTGATCGATATAGTATGTGATTATGGATACACTGTTTATAAACATGTATAACACTAATGATTTTTATATGCAATTTTTCTCATGTATGCTTTATTGTATTTATATTTAGTCTTTATTTTTCTTTTTGGATATATACACTGTTTGTATTGGCTGATTATGTTTTGTAACACACCCACTGGGTGGAGTGTGGTCACATGTTGAACATGCTAATTAATTCACCTGTATATAATGCTGTGATTTGAGTTGTTACTTTGCTTGAATAAGGTTCTAGTGAAGAACCGAAACGTTGCACCACCTGGGTGAATAAAGTTCACTTGTCATCTTCATCGGAGTGCCGCCTACTTTTCTGGACTACACATTGGGGTAAGAAGCCTATTCCCCTGGAGACGTGCACCCTCTTTTTCTTTGATTGTGTTCCAGTGCCGCCATTTTTCCTGTGTGTGTGTATATATATCATGTGTGTATATATATATATATATACAGGGAGTGCAGAATTATTAGGCAAATGAGTATTTTGACCACATCATCCTCTTTATGCATGTTGTCTTACTCCAAGCTGTATAGGCTCGAAAGCCTACTACCAATTAAGCATATTAGGTGATGTGCATCTCTGTAATGAGAAGGGGTGTGGTCTAATGACATCAACACCCTATATCAGGTGTGCATAATTATTAGGCAACTTCCTTTCCTTTGCCAAAATGGGTCAAAAGAAGGACTTGACAGGCTCAGAAAAGTCAAAAATAGTGAGATATCTTGCAGAGGGATGCAGCACTCTTAAAATTCTGAAGCGTGATCATCGAACAATCAAGCGTTTCATACAAAATAGTCAACAGGGTCGCAAGAAGCGTGTGGAAAAACCAAGGCGCAAAATAACTGCCCATGAACTGAGAAAAGTCAGGCGTGCAGCTGCCAAGATGCCACTTGCCACCAGTTTGGCCATATTTCAGAGCTGCAACATCACTGGAGTGCCCAAAAGCACAAGGTGTGCAATACTCAGAAACATGGCCAAGGTAAGAAAGGCTGAAAGACGACCACCACTGAACAAGACACACAAGCTGAAACGTCAAGACTGGGCCAAGAAATATCTCAAGACTGATTTTTCTAAGGTTTTATGGACTGATGAAATGAGAGTGAGTCTTGATGGGCCAGATGGCTGGATTGGTAAAGGGCAGAGAGCTCCAGTCCGACTCAGACGCCAGCAAGGTGGAGGTGGAGTACTGGTTTGGGCTGGTATCATCAAAGATGAGCTTGTGGGGCCTTTTCGGGTTGAGGATGGAGTCAAGCTCAACTCCCAGTCCTACTGCCAGTTTCTGGAATACACCTTCTTCAAGCAGTGGTACAGGAAGAAGCCTGCATCCTTCAAGAAAAACATGATTTTCATGCAGGACAATGCTCCATCACACGCGTCCAAGTACTCCACAGCGTGGCTGGCAAGAAAGGGTATAAAAAAAGAAAAACTAATGACATGGCCTCCTTGTTCACCTGATCTGAACCCCATTGAGAACCTGTGGTCCATCATCAAATGTGAGATTTACAAGGAGGGAAAACAGTACACCTCTCTGAACAGTGTCTGGGAGGCTGTGGTTGCTGCTGCACGCAATGTTGATGGTGAACAGATCAAAACACTGACAGAATCCATGGATGGCAAGCTTTTGAGTGTCCTTGCAAAGAAAGGTGGCTATATTGGTCACTGATTTGTTTTTGTTTTGTTTTTGAATGTCAGAAATGTATATTTGTGAATGTTGAGATGTTATATTGGTTTCACTGGTAAAAATAAATAATTGAAATGGGTATATATTTGTTTTTTGTTAAGTTGCCTAATAATTATGCACAGTAATAGTCACCTGCAAACACAGATTTCCCCCTAAAATAGCTAAAACTAAAAACAAACTAAAAACTACTTCCAAAAATATTCAGCTTTGATATTAATGAGTTTTTTGGGTTCATTGAGAACATGGTTGTTGTTCAATAATAAAATTAATCCTCAAAAATACAACTTGCCTAATAATTCTGCACTCCCTGTATATATATTTTTTTTCCATTGGGCCCCCTTAGCATTATCAAACCCATCACCATCATCAGTCATAATATATATATATATATATATATATATATATATATATACATACATATACTTTTTATATCGCCGTTCCAATTTTATACAAACTGGATTCCCAAAAAGTTGGGACACTATACAAATCGTGAATTAATACTGAATGCAATGATGTGGAGGTGCCAACTTCTAATATTTTATTCCGAATAGAACATAAATCACGGAACAAAAGTTTAAACTGAGAAAATGTACCATTTTAAGGGAAAAATATGTTGAATCAAAATTTCATGGCGTCAACAAATCCCCAAAAAGTTGGGACAAGGCCATTTTCACCACTGTGTGGCATCTCCCCTTCTTCTTACAACACTTAACAGACGTCTGGGGACCGAGGAGACCAGTTTCTCAAGTTTAGAAATAGGAATGCTCTCCCATTCTTGTCTAATACAGGCCTCTAACTGTTCAATCGTCTTGGGCCTTCTTTGTTGCACCTTCCTCTTTATGATGCGCCAAATGTTCTCTATAGGTGAAAGATCTGGACTACAGACTGGCCATTTCAGTACCTGGATCCTTCTCCTACGCAGCCATGATGTTGTGATTGATGCAGAATGTGGTCTGGCATTATCTTGTTGAAAAATGCAGGGTCTTCCCTGAAAGAGATGACGTCTGGATGGGAGCATATGTTGTTCTAGAACCTGAATATATTTTTCTGCATTGATGGTGCCTTTCCAGACATGCAAGCTGCCCATGCCACACGCACTCATGCAACCCCATACCATCAGAGAGGCAGGCTTCTGAACTGAGCGTTGATAACAACTTGGGTTGTCCTCTTTGGTCCGGATGACATGGCGTCCTAGATTTCCAAAAAGAACTTCGAATCGTGACTCGTCTGACCACAGAACAGTCTTCCATTTTGCCACACCCCATTTTAAATGATCCCTGGCCCAGCGAAAATGCCTGAGCTTGTGGATCTTGCTTAGAAATGGCTTCTTCTTTGCACTGTAGAGTTTCAGCTGGCAACGGCGGATGGCACGGTGGATTGTGTTCACTGACAATGGTTTCTGGAAGTATTCCTGAGCCCATTCTGCGATTTCCTTTACAGTAGCATTCCTGTTTGTGGTGCAGTGTCGTTTAAGGGCCCGGAGATCACGGGCATCCAGTATGGTTTTACGGCCTTGACCCTTACGCACAGAGATTGTTCCAGATTCTCTGAATCTTCAGATGATGTTATGCACAGTTGATGATGATAGATGCAAAGTCTTTGCAATTTTTCGCTGGGTAACACCTTTCTGATATTGCTCCACTATCTTTCTGCGTAACATTGTGGGAATTGGTGATCCTCTACCCATCTCGGCTTCTGAGAGACACTGCCACTCTGAGAACCTCTTTTTATACCCAATCATGTTGTCAATTGACCTAATTAGTGTTAATTGGTCTTCCAGCTCTTCGTTATGCTCAAATTTACTTTTTCCAGCCTCTTATTGCTACTTGTCCCAACTTTTTGGGGATTTGTTGACACCGCGAAAATTTGAATCAACGTATTTTTCCTTTAAAATGATACATTTACTCGGATTAAACGTTTGATCTGTCATCTACGTTCTATTACAAATAAAATATTGACATTTGTCATCTCCACATCATTGCATTCAGTTTTTATTCACAATTTCTTTAGTGTCCCAACTTTTTGGGAATCCGATTTGTACATCCATATATACGGTATTTATGTGTGTGTGTGTATATATATATATATATATATATATTTTGTTTAAATCCATCCCCATTTTTATACCTATATTTTTATATTTTTCTATAACTCTTTTTATTGTGATTTTTTTATATATATTTACTTTTTTTCATACTTCGATCCTATTATCTATAACTGCATTTATATATTCTAAGTGATATATAAGACTCCGTTCCCATCATGCTAAGTTCTCTGATAAGCGCACAGACCTACTTTTATCTCCTCCAGTGATACCGACGCTATATATGTCCCTCCCACAGTTAACATATCAGGCACATCGCTTCCAATTCCGTAAACGAAACGCAACAACACCGATCATGTGATCGGAGGCACTGACACCGCCCCACATGTACATCAAAATAGGTTACTCCCCAAACCACGCACCGTACGCGTCATGTGTAGGTATGACAACGATAGCTAGCGCACCACGTACCCGGCAACTTGGCTCCTCCCTCACCTTTGGCCTCCCCATGTCCCACCCAAAATGACTATCACCGGCCAATTCGCCCATCCCGCCCACACCGCTATCGGCCAGTTGCGTTCAAGAGGGAGCTTATCGCGTCTGAGCATTACCTCCCTCCCGCCTATTGCTTTTTTCTATATGCACATTCACTCCTGTCGGCAGGGAGAGAACAGTATCCCAGCAACAATGGACTCTTTCCCGCCCTGTAACCCGCCCCATTCCCGCCTCCCATGTTTGTCCTGCCCATCCACCGCTCTCAGAATATGAACACTCGACAAATCCCGTTTGGAGGGAGGTTATAGTATCTAAGCAACACCAGACTCCTCCACCCCCTATGTCTCTGCACATCGGGCCCAAATGAAATTTATATAAGAAAGAACACTACAACACGTTTTATCTGTAAAAGTTTTATTGTCCTGATGAAGGGGGCAGTTCGCCCCTGAAACGCGTTGACCTTTTAAATAAAAGATTACCTTCTATGCTAACATCTCAGTACGGAGTCTTCTTCTGCAACAGCGCCGCTTGAAATTGGTCTGATTTCTTCTCTCAACTAAACCTTCTTTATCCCATTAACCATGAGCCACGGAAAAAGGGCACAGACCTAGGCAGCAGACTCAGACCCATCCCTGCAACCTGGACCGGTATATTCCAGCAAGGCGAAATATAGGTGTTGTGACTTGTCACAACCCTGCATGGTAAGCACAATCAGTGTATTTCTCTATTACTGTTTGTAAGGTTCTACACGCGAGGCGCTGCCTCCTTTTGCTCTTCTCTTCTATATTTGATGAATGTGGCCTTCAACGAACAAAAATAATATGAATCTGGTTTTGAATTTGTAAACCTAACTTTCCTAAAAAATCCTATTTTATGAAATATAGTATGTACAGAATTATTATTTATTTGAATTGGTATATAATGCCTTCTAGTCTTCTAAGATCTCTTTTTGTTCATTTTTCTATGCATTTTTGATCTCTTGAACGTAATAGCAGCAATGGCAAATCATGTCAGAGTGACAATGACATACATAGCTATGGTTAAACGCATGTTTGACGGTGTTAACATACAGCATGTTTAAAACACACACAGTACTTTCACATATGGACTTTTTCTCCTACCTCCCCCCTGCCCAAGCTCTTAAACGCAATAACAGCAATGGCAAATTATTATGCTATTTCATATTCCAGAGCTTCCAAAAATGGTTCCTTATTGGGGGCCAATGGTGTTTAAATACATACAGTGTTATGGGAAAAAACTGTGGCTTGTTGGGGTACCAAACATTCCAAAATTCTACCTTCACAGTGTCAGAGTGCCTGCCCAAACAACATGCACAAGTGATACTTGTCAGAAGATGGCTTGTGGTACCAAGCCTTCAAAAAATGATAGTTTAACAGGGGCAGAATACTGTCACGCTTCAGTGTGGGAGGGAAACACCACACCGAGCATAGGAGGGAAGGGGGAAACAGGGAATCAGGCCTGAGAACTAGGGAAGGAAGATGGATACCTCCTAGTTAAAACCGTAACCAAAATCCTGGCTACCAGTATGAACAGACCCCAAAGGTAGGTGAGTTCATAAGCAGGAATACCTAGAGTGCTATCTAGCTCTATAGGACCCTGGTACTAATTGCAGGGATGAGACTACCTGTTCCTCCAAAAGGATGGACGAACAGGAGTCTTCTTCAGGCCGAATACAAACCATAGGGAAATACAACACACAGAACCCAAACAAAATAAAAAATGGAAAGGAAAGACCTAATTTCAAAGGGGCTATGGAAGCACCAGGAACCCAGCCAAGATCCAAACAAACACTATCCACAGGCACAGAAGGTATAAATTGCACAGCATTGTGGGAAAGAAACTATAAATAAGAAAGATTAAATGACGACATTAGCAACACCTGGAGGCAAGGGGTGTGGCCATTACTAGAAACAACACAGACGCCTATTGATCCACAAGGAAAACCTGTCAGATCAAACAATGTGTTGCCAGTCTTAACGCTCTCCTGCCACTCACTGTCGCCAGGACATCCGTAGGTCTTGTTACGTCCGTAACAAATACATGTACAAGTGATAATTACTGAGAAGAAAAAGTCTCTTGTTCTGAACGAACCTGTAAAATTCTCCTTTTTAGTTGAGAGCAGCAGTATAATGTTGAGAGTACAGCAGTGTGCAGTTGAAAGTACAGTGTGGAAAGGGTAAGGGAATAGCGACATGTAGCTGCAAAAGTTACGGCAGCAGTAGCAGCATAGCATGAAACATATAAGGCAGAAGATCAGCTGTTTATGGGTAGTATTAGTAATAGTATTGGTAGAGGTAGTAGTGGCAGATGTGACAGTAGGTGTCTAGCAGCAAGTAGTAAAAGCATCAGCCATATGGAACATGATCGTAGGCAGGAAACATGATGGTAGGCAGGCAAGCAGACAGCAAAAGTGGCAAGATGGGGCACTGTCAGCAAGGCCAGATCTTTTCATTGATCTAAGCTAGTGGAGTGTGAAAATCCTCCAAAATCCAGGCTTGGTTCATTGTGGCTAAAGATATGTTTTGGACACTGGTGGAGAACAACTTCACCATGTCACCATGCCCCCTGCCTTGCTGCCATAACACTAGACTGAGCAAGAAAGAAGCCAGTTCGGGCTACTGTTCTAGTCTGCCGGCCAAGTTTTCCATTTGGTCAAGGAACAGGGTATGCGCTGGAGCCAAGCCAGAGTCTAGGTAGAACTGAACCTTGGCATTGAGGCGGTTGGTCTCCACTTGCTGGTTTGCCTCAGCCTGGCACTGCATGTGAAAAAACTCTTCCATCATGTTGAGGAGACTTAACTGGCTGCTGCTATTGCTACTGCAGTTTCTGCTGCTTTTGAAAGGAAGTGGGTGATTCTGTGGGGTGGAAAGGGGCCTCCCTTTCAGCATCTGCTCACCAAAAGCTGCAGCAAGCTGCCTACTCAGTGTTTCCTGATAATAATGTAGCTTGGTCACCCTTTCGGAGGGAGAAAAACATTCCCCCATTTTGCTTTGATAGAGAGGGTCTAAAAGCATGGTTATCCAATAATCATCAGACTGTTTGATGTGAATGATAGGCCTGTCAGTGTGTAAGCAAGCAAGCATACAGCTTGCCATTCTGGCAAGCGTGCCAGTTCTTTCCAGCTCTGCACCCCACTGATACAATTAAGTGTTGTAGCCAGTGTCACCGCCATCAAATTCATCAACCTCTTCCTCTTCCACTTACTCCTCCTGTGGCAGCTCCTCACCCTCCTCCTACATGAGAGTTTCACTTTGTAGGTCCCAAACAGCTACAGGGTGGACAGCAAGATGTGTTAGCTGTTCTTCTTTTACCATTGTCCCTTGCTGCATGAGCATCAGCGTGCTGCCACTGCCTGACCTTGAAACACCACATGCTCCCTGCTGAGGAGGACTGGTACATGACAAAATCATTAATGGCTTTCCACTGCTCGGACAAACACTCTAGCATGTGCAATGTTGAATTCCAGTGAGTTGGAACATTGCGGATTAAGCTGCTGCTGCAATTCCAGGAGAGTGTTCCTTGCACAAGCCAGTGGACTTTTTCGAAAAAGTGTTGCACGACAAGGTTAATCACATGCGCCATGCAGGGAGCATGTGTTATTTTCCCCAGGTTCAGTGCAGTAACTATGTTGTGGTCGTTGTTGCTGAACACCTTGCCCAGTTACAGTTGGGAGGGTAACAGCTAGCGGGATGTTGGCTGCTTGATGTACTTTCGCAAATGCTCGCCCATGTAGCTACTCTTGTCCAGGCTTATTAGCTCCAACACTGCATTGCAACACTTCACTTGACACATGCGATAGCAAGGAGGGGGAGTGGGAGCAATACTGTAACCTTCTACTGTTGGGGATGGGAGGTTGTCCATGGAAAAAGAGGTGGAGGAGGTGTATAAGTGCCTGGTGTGGAAGCCAAGCCAACACAATCATGGAGTAGTCAAAAGAACCTGGCCTTGTTTCTAGGGTGCTGCCACGCCGCGCCACAAAAAAAATCCATTAAAGACATGTACTGTTTCTGCCCATAACATCTGCTCTAGATGTCCACTGTGGAGTGCACCTTGCCTCAAAGCGACAGTCGCAAGAAGTGGCCCATGTTCTCCACCATGTGATAGTACAAGGCAGGGATGCCTTTTTGGGGAAATAAATGCTGGCTACGTATCTTCCAGCAAGGCTGAGAGCTTGCCATCAATTCTACTAAATAGTACAGCAATGAATGCACTGAAAACAACTTGGCCAGATAGGAAATGAGCTTGCGTACCATCAGATTGGTGGGCTTGTAAAGTTGTTTCCTGACCATGTATTCCATTATGGATGGCTGACAACAGAGCGGAGGAGTAGAGGTCTGATCAGAAGAAGCAGAAAGTGATGATGACAAGGTGAAGGACACCGTACTGGTCATGTAAAGCGCTGCTGTCTCTTTCTAATTAATTTAATTAGTATAGATATAATATACCGTAATACTGAATATACTTTACATTTTCACTACTTTAGTTCAGACTTACCAAATTGATTTACATCCCTACCCCATGCATGTTAGGAGTAAAGAGGCCCACTATGACTTTACATTTAGAAAAATGTGGTTAATGTTAATCTATAGCTTACTTTTTTATACGGTTATGCCTAGTACTGTAAACAATAATATGAATGTACTGCACTAGGAGGGTAAAAGTCCCTGTGTGCACAGGCCGTGGACATAGCTGTCTAATGGTGGGAAATGTTGCTGGTAGTCTGCACAATAGACACTGTGCATATTTAACTTACTCAGGTCCTTAAGCTGCTGTAAGAGCATGTGTCTAGGGGATCTGCAGTATACCAGAGCAAGGGGGTATCTGCAAATTGTTCATTTCTTTATGTTATGTAATGCAATGTTATATCATGTATTGTACCCAGTATAACCATGTATGGATGGCACAGCCAGGGTTAACAACCCACTCCTGGCTGTAGTCTAAAGTGAAGTTTGGATGGGAGAGGAAGCTGTGACTTGTCCTCCCTCTTTTTAGGCCGTAAAAACTACAGAGTCTCACTGATCTCTGCATGATGCACAGAAGGAGAGAAGGAGTAAGACAAATGAGAGAACTAGAGAACCTAGAGTCTGCGTGACCAAGTATTGGAAACAGTAAGGTGACCTGCTACTAAAAACTGTTAAGACTTTACTGCAGTGAAGGACACTGTTAAGAATTCCTTCAAACCTGGAAATGAACTGATTAGTCATACCTCTAGAACCCTATATTCCTCAGTAGACATTACATCCACCATTGTAAGTGCATAATTGGCCATTCTTGATTATGCAGTAAGAGACTTGAGATAGATATAAACGGTAGAGAGCCATAACTCCTATCCTTGCCTAAATTCATACTTTTGTTCAATCAATATCTGGGAAGAATTGTATTGTGTACGGTCGGAATTGTGTTTTGTTATTGTTGGATGTACTACAACTCCAATTTTGCACTTCAGTAAAGATAGACATTTATTCTGTTACATCTGACCTGGTTACTGACTCCTCCACTCCTGCCCCTTACAGGCCACTGCAGATGATGAATGCCAGTATACCGCAATCTTCATGGGGGTAGCAGGAAGACAAATTGAACAGAAAGTAGGGAAGCAAATGCTGGAAACAAAGCGAGAAAGTGGAGCTACTCATTTAAATAGGAGTATCAGTGGTGTTCCAGGTCTGTACACAGTTTACCTCCAAAACCTGTGCCTAATAGCTGATCGGTGGGGATGCTGAATGTCAGACCCCACAAATTTCATTTGATGACCTATCCTTAATAGGACATCAATAAATTAGTCCCAGAAAACCCACTTTACTGGCATACATAAATGTATGGGTGTAGCAGTCTTTAAAGGGTACTTAAACCATTACTGAAATCACTAAGGTTCAGCGCTTCTCAAAGTGCCCTGCACCCTTGACTTTCTGTTCAACTTTACCAGTGTGCAGACTGCGGCGTACTGATCTCATGTACTTTCTATGGATCCATACTCCGCACACTGGAAAAGCAGAGCATAGTTGAAGGTGGAGAGCTGATACACCTTCATGATTTCAGTAAAGGTTTCAGTACCCTTTAAAGGCTATGGACACCTCTGGGGGCATTTTTATTATTGCATTCTACTTATTTTGGGCTAAAAATCATTTCATCATTTGGTCTGTATTAAAAGTTTAAATCGGTTTGTCTTCTAGAGCCTTCATTTGCACTGCATCTGCACACTGTGTCTTCTGCTTCTCAATGAAGACATCAGAGAGCTGCTCATATTGCTCGATCGGTAGTCTTTACCTCTACTTCCCTCATAGCTCATAAACACTCACGTTAAGGGACACTACCATTTATTTTACTCATGTATATAATGCTATGCGCTAAAACAAAATAATAATGTCTTTATTAATTGTCTGATTAAGAAATAAGGGGTATCAACCGTCAGTATGATGTGCAAAACTGACTTTAACAATTGTGAAAACACTGATATATACCAAATAGCACCACCATCTGGATTGCCAGTGTAGTCTCACAAGCTACTAGCATGAGGGGCTCATTCAACCACAGGGTTCAAGATGTGTATCCCAGGGTGAAAGGTATCAAGGGGATGTATTGGTATGGGAATTTCACCAAACACCACTCCAAAACAGTGAGAGCCAGCGCGCAGACTCTCACTGCACTAATAATCACAGGTGCTGGACTATGGCAGAGCAATAGCATTCACTCCAGGTGGATTAAAGGAGCAATGGTTGCCCTGACATGTCCCTTATTTGCAACAGCTCAACGCTGCGTTTCCATGCATTGGGAATGCATTTCATCAGGAGCTATGTGCACCAGGTTAATACTAGAGCCCAGAGCCTCAGTGTTGTTTTAATAACCGAGGTAATGGACAAACAAACAGTCAGTGATAGAGATCCCTGCCTAGCACCGTTTTCCTCTAGTGTGAGGTACGGAGCTTTACAAACAGTCACTATCCTGCCTGAGCTAGCAACCTCTAGGCTGAGGTGCTGCGTGCTAGTGTGCATGTAATCCGGCACTGTGATGGCCGCAAAGCGGCCCACAGAACACCGAGCTTTACAGGGTGAAGCCCCGCCCTGTTAGACACGCCTCCGTCAATCAGCCAATCCGGCCAGGAGGCACGGCACAAGGCAAACTAAAGGCTGAAGGGTGGAGGAACAAGGTGAGTCACAGGGAAAGCGCAGCAAGCGCCACATAAACAAAGCAAGGAATTTACAAAGCGGCTTTATATATTTATCGCAGCATGGACATCTTTATTGTAATATACAGTGAAGGAGAGTCACTCCAAGAGAAGTGTGTAAAAACGGACAGACACATAGATTCATGTGTGTAGCCACTTGTATCAATGATCACACACATGAATCCACTTCTCATAGTGCATTGTACAGTAACACAAAGAAATCAGCCTGGTCACTAGATGAACGGGACGTATGAGATCGCATCATTGAGGCCGGATGGTTTGATGGTATTCAGAGAAAAAATCCATCTCGCCTCTTTTTGCAACAAAATGCGATCATAATCACCGCCCCTTGGTGACGGCTTCACAGAGTCGATCACTTGAAATTTGACCGAAGATGTATCCCCCCTGTGAAGGTCAAGAACATGACGAGCAATTGGCGTATCTTTGAGATTGGTAATATCCAAAATATGCTCCCCAATCCGTCTTCTTAGCTCTCTGATGGTTTTACCCACATATTTGATGCTGCATACACATGTCATTAAATACACAACACCAACTGACTTGCAATTGTGGAAAGACTTAATGAAGAACGTTTTATCCGCAGTGCTGTTAGTGAAGCTTTTGGATTTTTTAATGAACCCACAAAATTTACAGGATCCACAAGGAAACGTACCTGTAAGTGGGTTTCGCAGCCATGACTGCGGACGGGGGCTGATGTACAGACTATGTGTCAACATATCACGTAAATTATTGTTGCGGCGATAAGTGACTGAAGGGTTGGCTGAAATCATCCCACCAATATCCGGATCGGATTTCAAAATGTCCCAGTGCTCGTTAAGGACATGGCGCACCTCGTCATGGGCGCCGTCAAAAGTCCCAATGATCCTCACAATATTCTCACTATTGTCCCTCTTTTTCGGAGACAACAACCGATCCCTGTTAGTACTCATTGAGTGCTGGTAAGCCTGCTTTAGACACTGCTGAGGATAACCACGACACTGAAACCTCTGCTGGAGATCTTTAGCAGCCACCCTAAAATCACTGAGATGAGAACAATTCCTCCTAACCCTCAAGTATTGGCCCTTAGGGATTCCTCTCCTAAGGGCCACAGGGTGCGCACTGTCCCATTTCAAAAGGTTATTGGTAGCTGTGGGCTTTCTGAAAACGTTGGTACTAATATGCCCATCAGCAGACAATGAAATGGACAGATCCAGGAAGGAAATGTTCTTCAAATCCATTTCTGAGGTGAAAAAAAGTCCCACGGTGTTGTTGTTGAGGACCGCAACAAATTCACGGAACAATTCACTATCGCCCCCCCACAGGATCAGCACATCATCGATGTACCTGATCCAGAGGGGGACAACATCCGTGAATCGCTCCATATCTTCACAAAACACTACCTCCCTCTCCCACCAGCCCAGGTAGAGGTTCGCAAAAGTCGGGGCACAGGGACTGCCCATTGCGACCCCCCTGAGCTGGTGGAAGATAGAGCCATCAAACAAAAATACATTGTGTGTGAGTATGAAACTCAACAATTCCATTACAAAGGCATTATGGGCCCTATATTGTTCACCCCTCTGCTGAAGGAATGTTAGGATCGCTCCACAGCCCAATCCATGAGGGATTGAGCTGTAGAGCGCCTCCACATCCAAACTGGCCAGATAGGTACCACTGTCACATTGGACACCATCCAAGCGTCCCAGCACATCCATAGTATCCCTTACATGTGAGGGCAAGCTGTTAACAAATGGACGCAGGATGGTATCAACATAAGTACTGATATTGGCTGTCAAACAATTGTTTCCAGACACTATCGGCCTCCCCTTTAGAGGTTCATACCCCTTATGAACTTTGGGGAGACAATAAAAGGCCGCAGTGACTGGGTGTGAAGGTAACAAAAAGGCCAATTCAGTCTTGTCAATGAGTTTCTTCTCAAGGGCTTGGTTCAAAATACAGGACAATTCCACCTTATAAGTTGGCGTGGGATCAGACGGAAGTAGTTCATATGTAAGCTTGTCCCTGAGCACGCTCATACACATATTACGATATTGTTCGTGCCCAAGGACAACAATATTTCCGCCTTTGTCTGATGACACGGGAGACCCATGTTCTACAAAAGGGCCTTTCATTTGTCCCGATGCGCAGGTTTGATTGTTTTGGGTGGGTCAAAGACCTGAATTTATTTGCGCGTAAGCTCAAGTGGCGAAAATTTTTTGTCAATAATGACCGCAGGAAATGCGAAGAGCTAGGAATTGATATATCAGACTTGCCAGATGTCCAAATCTTATCAGATCTTCTGGCTGAGGGACAAAGGGATCCAGGTGATGGTCCGTTCACCAAGCTTAGATTACCCTCAACAAAAATGCCACCTATTGGTGATTGCACCCCAATTGATACCTTTGTGTCCATAGTGTCTAATAAGTTGAGTCAGATTGACATGCATGGACTTAACAGTGACAATTTGAATGACCAAGAAAGAAGGGCCTTGTGGTTATTGCAACAGGACAAAGAAGTGGTGATTAAACCATCAGACAAAGGCGGAAATATTGTTGTCCTTGGGCACGAACAATATCGTAATATGTGTATGAGCGTGCTCAGGGACAAGCTTACATATGAACTACTTCCGTCTGATCCCACGCCAACTTATAAGGTGGAATTGTCCTGTATTTTGAACCAAGCCCTTGAGAAGAAACTCATTGACAAGACTGAATTGGCCTTTTTGTTACCTTCACACCCAGTCACTGCGGCCTTTTATTGTCTCCCCAAAGTTCATAAGGGGTATGAACCTCTAAAGGGGAGGCCGATAGTGTCTGGAAACAATTGTTTGACAGCCAATATCAGTACTTATGTTGATACCATCCTGCGTCCATTTGTTAACAGCTTGCCCTCACATGTAAGGGATACTATGGATGTGCTGGGACGCTTGGATGGTGTCCAATGTGACAGTGGTACCTATCTGGCCAGTTTGGATGTGGAGGCGCTCTACAGCTCAATCCCTCATGGATTGGGCTGTGGAGCGATCCTAACATTCCTTCAGCAGAGGGGTGAACAATATAGGGCCCATAATGCCTTTGTAATGGAATTGTTGAGTTTCATACTCACACACAATGTATTTTTGTTTGATGGCTCTATCTTCCACCAGCTCAGGGGGGTCGCAATGGGCAGTCCCTGTGCCCCGACTTTTGCGAACCTCTACCTGGGCTGGTGGGAGAGGGAGGTAGTGTTTTGTGAAGATATGGAGCGATTCACGGATGTTGTCCCCCTCTGGATCAGGTACATCGATGATGTGCTGATCCTGTGGGGGGGCGATAGTGAATTGTTCCGTGAATTTGTTGCGGTCCTCAACAACAACACCGTGGGACTTTTTTTCACCTCAGAAATGGATTTGAAGAACATTTCCTTCCTGGATCTGTCCATTTCATTGTCTGCTGATGGGCATATTAGTACCAACGTTTTCAGAAAGCCCACAGCTACCAATAACCTTTTGAAATGGGACAGTGCGCACCCTGTGGCCCTTAGGAGAGGAATCCCTAAGGGCCAATACTTGAGGGTTAGGAGGAATTGTTCTCATCTCAGTGATTTTAGGGTGGCTGCTAAAGATCTCCAGCAGAGGTTTCAGTGTCGTGGTTATCCTCAGCAGTGTCTAAAGCAGGCTTACCAGCACTCAATGAGTACTAACAGGGATCGGTTGTTGTCTCCGAAAAAGAGGGACAATAGTGAGAATATTGTGAGGATCATTGGGACTTTTGACGGCGCCCATGACGAGGTGCGCCATGTCCTTAACGAGCACTGGGACATTTTGAAATCCGATCCGGATATTGGTGGGATGATTTCAGCCAACCCTTCAGTCACTTATCGCCGCAACAATAATTTACGTGATATGTTGACACATAGTCTGTACATCAGCCCCCGTCCGCAGTCATGGCTGCGAAACCCACTTACAGGTACGTTTCCTTGTGGATCCTGTAAATTTTGTGGGTTCATTAAAAAATCCAAAAGCTTCACTAACAGCACTGCGGATAAAACGTTCTTCATTAAGTCTTTCCACAATTGCAAGTCAGTTGGTGTTGTGTATTTAATGACATGTGTATGCAGCATCAAATATGTGGGTAAAACCATCAGAGAGCTAAGAAGACGGATTGGGGAGCATATTTTGGATATTACCAATCTCAAAGATACGCCAATTGCTCGTCATGTTCTTGACCTTCACAGGGGGGATACATCTTCGGTCAAATTTCAAGTGATCGACTCTGTGAAGCCGTCACCAAGGGGCGGTGATTATGATCGCATTTTGTTGCAAAAAGAGGCGAGATGGATTTTTTCTCTGAATACCATCAAACCATCCGGCCTCAATGATGCGATCTCATACGTCCCGTTCATCTAGTGACCAGGCTGATTTCTTTGTGTTACTGTACAATGCACTATGAGAAGTGGATTCATGTGTGTGATCATTGATACAAGTGGCTACACACATGAATCTATGTGTCTGTCCGTTTTTACACACTTCTCTTGGAGTGACTCTCCTTCACTGTATATTACAATAAAGATGTCCATGCTGCGATAAATATATAAAGCCGCTTTGTAAATTCCTTGCTTTGTTTATGTGGCGCTTGCTGCGCTTTCCCTGTGACTCACCTTGTTCCTCCACCCTTCAGCCTTTAGTTTGCCTTGTGCCGTGCCTCCTGGCCGGATTGGCTGATTGACGGAGGCGTGTCTAACAGGGCGGGGCTTCACCCTGTAAAGCTCGGTGTTCTGTGGGCCGCTTTGCGGCCATCACAGTGCCGGATTACATGCACACTAGCACGCAGCACCTCAGCCTAGAGGTTGCTAGCTCAGGCAGGATAGTGACTGTTTGTAAAGCTCCGTACCTCACACTAGAGGAAAACGGTGCTAGGCAGGGATCTCTATCACTGACTGTTTGTTTGTCCATTACCTCGGTTATTAAAACAACACTGAGGCTCTGGGCTCTAGTATTAACCTGGTGCACATAGCTCCTGATGAAATGCATTCCCAATGCATGGAAACGCAGCGTTGAGCTGTTGCAAATAAGGGACATGTCAGGGCAACCATTGCTCCTTTAATCCACCTGGAGTGAATGCTATTGCTCTGCCATAGTCCAGCACCTGTGATTATTAGTGCAGTGAGAGTCTGCGCGCTGGCTCTCACTGTTTTGGAGTGGTGTTTGGTGAAATTCCCATACCAATACATCCCCTTGATACCTTTCACCCTGGGATACACATCTTGAACCCTGTGGTTGAATGAGCCCCTCATGCTAGTAGCTTGTGAGACTACACTGGCAATCCAGATGGTGGTGCTATTTGGTATATATCAGTGTTTTCACAATTGTTAAAGTCAGTTTTGCACATCATACTGACGGTTGATACCCCTTATTTCTTAATCAGACAATTAATAAAGACATTATTATTTTGTTTTAGCGCCTATCCCCATGTTATTTGCTCTATTGTATTTATAGGCGTATATTCAATATATCATTTCAATTTATTCCATGTATATAATGCTGACATATCCGGATCACTTTACAGACATTATCATTGCTTGCTGTCTCCAACAGGGCTCACAATCTAAGTTCCCTATTAGTATGAAGTGTGGGAGGAAACCAGAGTACCTGGAGGAAACCCACGCAAACATGAGAACATACAAACTCCATGCAGATGTTGTCCGTGGTCAGATTTGAACCTTAAACCAAAGTGCTGCAAGACTACCATCAATGTTTTATCATATACTAACAGTTTATACATGAAAATTATATGTAATTTCTAGGGATGAGCAAATCGACTTTGGATGAAACATCAGAGGTCGATTCGCATAAAACTTCATTCCAATACTGTACGGAGCTGGAGCTCTGTACAGAATTAGAATGTATTGGCTCTGATGGGGTACCACTTGGAACCGAACCCGAGTTCGGGAAATGTTTTTTTACAGTACAAATAAATTTATGAAGTTATTAAGTCTTGTGAGACTTTGCAAAGCAATAACTTTGGCTCATCAGAGCAAATACATTCTAATACTGTATGGAGCTCCTGCTCCGTATAGTATTGGAACAAAGTTTTATGCAAATTAACTTTAGATGTTTCATCCGAAGTCATTTCGCTCATCCCTATTAATTTTCAGTGGATGGTTTTCTGGATTTTTTAAAATTTGTATTAAAGTGTTATACTTCCTGTTCTGGCTCTAAAACTTCCTCCTTTTTTGTTTGGACTTTTAGCTCAGCAAACAGCCTCTATTGACTTTCTCAGTCAGACCATCACTGTGAACAGAGAGGCAAGGCAGGTGAGAAACTCAATTATTGCATCACACATTATATTCTGACTCAGATTGTTGTGATAAAAATCTATCCCTTGTAAGACCTCTATGCCTGGCCTGTATAAGCAGATATAATCACTGCGGACAATCCTTATTAGATAGCTAAACTCACCAATACCGTGTTCATCCACAAATTTGCTTTATTCTGTAAATTAGAAAACAGGATACAGCAGAATGAATGGATCTCAGTATTATACGGTCAAAAGATGATACTTTCTTTAGCATACCATGAAGAATACATGTGTCCCTGTTACATGTAGCCTGCTAGCTACATCCATGATACAGGAAGTGCTGTACTCCAGAAGAAGGGTGGAGCATTGCAAAGGAAATTAGTCATAGATTTCAGGGAAGGGAACATGGAAAAACAATTGCATTACCAAAAAAGGCCACTTGATACCAGAATATAATTACCCATAGAAATATTCCTAGGAAATGGTTCAAAGAATAAACTATATAAATTCTCATCTACATTAATGTAAATATTAGCTGTGTAACAGCATACTCCCCGTCTGGCATTGTAAATGTCACTATTTACACCATAACGGTAGTTATACAAATGCAAATAAACAACAGTGCAACAACTATAATATAAGACTTCAAGTTCTATCAATTAAAGTCACAGGTAGGATTCAGCAGCATACACAAGCAAGTTATTCTCCAAAGGGCATGAGTAGAATAAGTTCCGCGATAGGTCTGATGAAAGTCTTTACAGTCCCTTGTCTTGCGACTTTCACTAATAACGCTTTTTACAATAAGTTTCATAAGCCACTAGAGATGTCCCGAACTATTCGCCGGCGAACAGTTCCCGGCGAACATCGCTTGTTCGCGTTCTCCGCGGCGGGCGAACATATGTGATGTTCGGTCCACCCCCTATTTGTCACCATTGAGCAAACTTTGACCCTGTACATCACAGTCAGCAGACACATTCCAGCCAATCAGCAGCATACTCTCCCTCCCAGACCCTCCCACCTTCTAGCAAAAAGCAAGGACAGCATCTGAAGGGAAATGTGACTCCATCTTGTCTTCTCTTACATGTACAGAATTGTTATAATATCTCACCCACGCACTGTTTCACATCCCTGCCCCCTGCTGTGAGTTAGGTTCACTTATCTGTATCATGACAGATTCTGGAAATCTCCTAGAATTACCAGAGGAGGTATTTACACATCAGTTGGAAGAAATGAGTGATGCGCAACCATTATTGCCAGAGGATGTAGATAACAGGGATATGTCTCAGTCAGGCAACATTACACACATGGACGTACGGTGTGATGATGATGATGATGTTGTATCCGCTGCTGCTTCCTTTGCTGAGTTGTCAGATACAAGTGAAGCGGTTGATGATGACGATGTGTCCGTGGATGTCACGTGGGTGCCCGCTCGAAGAGAAGAAGAACAGGGGGAAAGTTCAGATGGGGAGACAGAGAGGAGGAGGAGACGAGTTGGAAGCAGGGGGAGGTCATCGCAAGGAGCTAGTGGCACAGTCAGACAGCATGTATCGGCACCCGGGGTCAGACATGCTGTTGCCACCACCAGAATGCCGTCATTGCAAAGCTCAGCAGTGTGGCATTATTTTTTGTGTGTCTGCCTCTAATAACAGCGATGCCATTTGCAACCTGTGCCAAAAGAAACTGAGTCGTGGGAAGTCCAACACCCACCTAGGTACAACTGCTTTGCGAAGGCACATGATCTCACATCACAAACGCCTATGGGATCAACACATGATGACGAGTACAAGTAGCACACAAACTGAAAGCCACCATCCTCCTCCTGGTCCAGCATCTTCAGCCATATCAACCACTGCTGTCCTCCTTGCCCCCTCTCAACCACCCACCACTCTGCCTCTTGCCTTGAGCAGTTCCTGCTCATCTGCCCACAGTCAGGTGTCTGTCATGGAAATGTTTGAGCGTAAGAAGCCAATGTCACAGAGTCAACCCCTTGCCCGGCGTCTGACAGCTGGCTTGTCGGAACTCTTAGCCCGCCAGCTTTTACCATACAAGCTGGTGGAGTCTGAGGCCTTCAAAAAATTTGTAGCTATTGGGACACCGCAGTGGAAGGTACCCGGCCAAAATTTATTTTCACAAAAGGCAATCCTCAACCTGTACTCTATTGTGGAAAAGGAAGTCATGGCATGTCTGGCACACTGATACCTGGTCTGCAAAGCACGGTCAGGGCAGGTATATCACGTACACTGCGCATTGGGTAAACCTGCTGACGGCTGCCAAGTATGGAATGCGTGGTGCTGCAGAGGAGTTGGTGACACCGCCACGAGTTGCACGCAGGCCTGCTGCCACCTCCTCTAGTCCTCCTACTCCATCCTCTTCCCTAACCTCCTCGGCTGAGTCCTCTTCTGCTGCTGCATCTTGCTCCACATCAACTGCACCCCCCAGCTCCCCAGGGGCTATTCCACATCCCGGATACGACAGTGTCACATTGTCTTGGGGTTGATTTGCCTGAAAGCAGAGAGTCACACCGGACCAGCACTCCTGTCCGCCCTGAACGCACAGGTGGATCAGTGGCTGACTCCGCACCAACTAGAGATCGCCAAAGTGGTGTGTGACAACGGAAGCAATTTGTTGGCGGCATTGAATTTTGGCAAGTTGACACATGTGCCGTGCATGGCACATGTGATGAATCTGATCGTACAACGCTTTGTGCATAAGTACGCAGGCTTACAGGACGTCCTCAAGCAGGCCAGGAAGGTGTGTGGCCAATTCAGGCGTTCCTACGCGGCCATGTCGTACTTTTCAGATATTCAGCGGCAAAACAACATGCCAGTGAGGCACTTGATTTGCGACAGCCCGACACGTTGGAATTCAACACTTCTAATGTTCGACCGCCTGCTCCAACAAGAAGAAGCAGTCAACGAGTATTTGTATGACCGGGGTGCTAGGACAGCCTCTGTGGAGCTGGGTATTTTTTTGCCACGTTACTGGACACTCATGCGCAATGCCTGTAGGCTCATGCGTTCTTTTGAGGAGGTGACAAACCTAGTCACACCGAAGGCACCATCAGCGACATCATCCCATTTGTTTTCTTCCTGGAGCATGCCCTGTGAAGAGTGCTGGATCAGGCCATAGATGAGCGTGAAGAGGAAGAGTTGTGGTCACCATCACCACCAGAAACAGCCTTATCAGCATCGCTTGCTGGACCTGCAGCAACGCTGGAAGAGGAGTCTGAGGAAGAGGAGTCAGAGGAGGAATGTGGCTTTGAGGAGGAGGAAGACCAACCACAGCAGGCATCCCAGGGTGCTTGTTGTCTCCTATCTGGTACCCATGGTGTTGTACCTGGCTGGGGGGGGGGGGAGAACAGACCTTCAGCGAGTTCAGTGAGGACGAGGAACGGGACATGAGTAGCTCGGCATCCAACCTTGTGCAAATGGGGTCTTTCATGCTGTCGTGCCTGTTGAGGGACCCTCGTATAAAAAGGATGAAGGAGAACAACCTGTACTGGGTGGCCACGCTACT
This sequence comes from Bufo gargarizans, assembly GCF_014858855.1. Taxonomy (NCBI): domain Eukaryota; kingdom Metazoa; phylum Chordata; class Amphibia; order Anura; family Bufonidae; genus Bufo; species Bufo gargarizans. The sequence goes on along the minus strand of NC_058081.1, from coordinate 384,667,203 downwards.
AGACCCCCGGTATAAGCAGAAAGTGTCTGAAATGTTACCGAATTACCAGAAGTCGGAAAGGATGCAGCAGTTCCAAAACAAGTTAAAAAGTATGCTTTACACAGCGTATAAGGGTGATGTCACAGCACAATGGGAATCTAACAGGGAAAGAGGTGAAAGTAATCCTCCTCCTACCATGAGCACACCGGCAAGGACAGGACGCTTTACAGACATGTTGTTGATGGAGGACATGCAGAGCTTTTTAAGTCCTACGCATCGCCACAGCCCTTCGGGGTCCACCCTCAGAGAACAACTCGGCCGACAGGTAGCAGACTACCTCGCCTAAACTGCAGATATCGACACTCTGAGGAGCGATGAACCCCTTGACTACTGGGTGTGCAGGCTTGACCTGTGGCCTGAGCTATCCCAATTTGAGATAGAACTTCTGGCCTGCCCCGCTTCAAGTGTCCTGTCAGAAAGGACCTTCAGTGCAGCAGGAGGTATTGTCACTGAGAAGAGAAGTCGCCTAGGTCAAAAAAGTCTAGATTACCTGACCTTTATTAAGATGAATGAGGCATGGATCCCGATGGGACTGACAATGGGCGATACATTTGACTAAAAAAGGCCTGATGATGGTCCACACGCTGCTGTATTTTAACTCAGCATGCCGGATGACTTGCGTGACTTCTCCGCCACCAACTAGGGTTCAAGCCGCAATGTTTTAGTGCACTTTCTGCCTGGAAAACATCAATTACATGTGTACATGCCTAATTTTTCTGGCCTCTGGTGCTGCACTGTGGCTGCAAAAACAAAACAAAAAAAGGCACATACATGTGTCAATTCCCCTTCGTGATCATTACCTTGTTGTGGTGAAGGGGCTTGCGTATTACAATGAAGCAATCACCTCTATGAGTGTGTTGGCAATGGCAATGTTGGCACACCCCAGATGATAAGGTCGTCGTTTCATTGTGAACAGACCAAAAGGGATCGGCTGGATAATTTTGCATAGAAAAAACATTAATTTTCTTTGTGATCATCTAAGGTGATCATTAAAGCCTACTAGGCCAACAATGGGCCCACACTGCAGAATCATTGTTTTTTGGGTCACTTAACTGTCACTGAACTACCTCAGCACGACCATAGGCTTTGAAAAAACCCCATCGCCTGCAATCTCCCAAACGTGCACACGAGCACAGTCATCACTACACCAAGATTGACGCATAGAGGAATAAAATTCATGAGTGTGTCAACTATTGACAACTCTTTGCGGTTGTCTAAAATCTATTCGATACACGTCCCCTGATAGGGGACGTAACAGGGATTAAACTGATAGGAATAGTATTACTTAACATAACACTAATATCTGGTGGCACAGTACATTGCCAGGCATACGCGCAGTGCCCCAAAATGGAAGTAAGAGGACCAGCCAAGCATTTTTTTCCATCTCCCGGTTCCTAAAATCTATTCCATACACTGGCCCCTGATAGGGGACAAAACAGAGATTAAACTGAGATTAAACTGGCAAGAACAGACAGCCTCTGCGGAGCTGGGTATTTTTTGGCCGCGTTACTGAACGCTCATGCACAATGGCTGTAGGCTTATGCGTCCTTTCGCGGAGGTGACAAACCTGGTCAGTCAAACCCAAGGCAACATCATCGACCTCATCCCATATGCGTTTTTTCTGGAGAGTTCCCTGCAAAGAGTGCTGGATTAGGCCGTAGATGAGCATGAAGAGGAAGAGTTGTGGTCACCATCACCACCAGAAGCAGCCTTGTCGTCGTCGATGGCTGGACCTGCGGCAACGCAGAGAGAGGAGTCTGAAGAAGAGGAGTCAGAGGAGGAAGGTGGCTTTGAGGAGGTGGAAGACCAACCACAGCAGGCGTCCCAGAGCACAATTTGTCACCTTTCGCGGACCCTTGGTGTTGTACATGGCTGGGTGGAGGAAGAGACCTTCAATGACGTCAGTGAGGACAAGGAACGGGACATGGCTAGCTTAGTATCCAACCTTGTGCAAATGGGGAGTTTGCGGTTGTGCAAATGGACTGTTTGCGGTTGTTTGCGGTGTGTTAAACGGGGCGCAATTTTCCATGGGAGCTTTGCCATGGATCCCCCTCCGGCATGCCACAGTCCAGGTGTTAGTCCCCTTGAAACAGAGTTCCCTGTGGGTTTTAAAATTTGCCTACCTACTGAAGTCTATGGAGGTTCACCCGGTTCGCGAACACTCCACAAAATTTGCCTTCGCCGTTCACAAAATTTTATGTTCGCGACATCTCTATTGGCCACTCGATTCTTTTGGCTTGCTGGTCCTTGAGCAGAACTTGATCTCCAACTTGTATGTTAGGGTTCAGGCGTTGCCATTTCCTGCGTCCTTTCAGAGTAGAAAAATACTCCATTTTCCAATGATTCCAGAAGCAGTTGGCGGGGTGTTGTACTCGCTTCCACTGGTCATAGCACAGATTTCCTGCTTTATAGTTTCCAGGTGGAACAGGAACGGACCCAAGCTTCTGAGTAAGCAGGGTAGCTGGGGTAAGGAAAGTTGGGGTCTCTGGATCTGTAGACACTGGAACAAGTGGTCTTGAATTGATTATGGGAAATGTTTCTGCCAGGAAGGTGGTTACAATCTTGTGGGCAAGTCTTGTGGAGTTCAGGTCCATAAGCATAGAGTCCAGTATTTTACGTGTGATGCCCATCATTCTCTCCCATGAGCCACCCATGTGGGAAGACTAAGGAGGATTGAAAATCCATGTAGGATTGGCCTACAGTTGAGCTGTAACTCTTGACAGGCTCCAACGAAATTAGTTCCACAGTCAGACCTTAGTGTCTTGACTGGTCCTCTGATGGCAAGAAATCATCTTAGAGCATTGATGAAGCTTGAGGCATCCATAGATTCTACTACTTCAATGTGTACTGCACGCGCACACATGCAAGTGAACAGCACTGCCCATCTTTTGCTATTTGCTTGGCCACCTCGAAGGCTGTTACCATTCATGGTCCAAAGACATCCAAACCAACGTGAGTGAAAGGTGGGTCAGTACTTAACCTGTCAGCTGGCAAATCTGACATCTGCTGTTGCTGATGTTCACCTCTTATTTTATGGCATTGAACACAGCTGTGCAGTGTAGCTGTAATCTGTCTTTTTGCTCCTATAATCCAAAGGCCTGCAGATCTTATTGCACCCTGTGAAGTGTCTACCTTGGTGCTTAACCCCTTCATGGTAATGCCGTATGAGCAGAGTGATGATGTTATGGCGAGCAGGTATGAGAGGATTCTGTTCTTTCTCTGCCAACTCAGCCTTGTTTAAACATCCACCAACCCTTAACATGCCATCATTGTCAATGAATGGGTTCAGGTTAGCAATTGGACTGTTCTTTGGAATGTCCCTCTTGTCACGGATACATTTAATTCATGATCCAAAGACATCCTGCTGTACACTGCGTATTATGATCATTTCACCTTCAGCAATGTCCTTTGCAGAAAGAAGCTTTTGGCACATGTGCCAACCTTGACATTGAACATCGGTGGGCTTCGTGTGAAAGCAGTGTGCAATATGGACTACCACCTTGCAATGGTGCATCCAAGTCTTTGTTCAGTTCTGGTAACAAGGGTTTTAATTTCAGGATGAATCTGTGGATCTTTGTTAGGTTCTAGAAGACTGAAGACATCAGTTGTGGTTTCTTCTGGATGATTCAGCAAGAATTCAGGACCTGTTAACCAAGAAGAATTTGCAAAGACACTTGCAGACACTGGCCTGGTGGCATGATCTGCAGGATTAATTTCAGATGGGACATAATGTTCAGGTTTAGATGATTTCCTGATTCTTTCAACACTGTTGCTGACATACACATAGAAACGTTTTGTCTGGTTGTATATGTAGCCCAGAACAACTTTACCGTCTGTGTACAATTTGGTGTGATCTAGCTAAATGTCTAGCTCACGCAGTTTGAAATCTGCAATTTCTACAGCTAGCACAGTCCATAAAGTTCAAGCCTAGGAATTGTGTGCTCAGGATTAGGTGCTAACTTAGCTTTCCCAAACAGAAACTCTATGCGAGTTTGATTAAAGGAGTCTCTCACCTTGAGGTAGGCAACTGCCGCTATGGCCTCAGTAGATGCGTCTGAGAAGATGTTAGGCTCTTTTCTCTGACTTGTAGCAAGGGAAGCTGAGGTGTAGAAGTGTGGTATATGGATTCAATCCAGGCATGTAGAGATTGTTTCCAGGACTCCTACTTTGAAAGCTTGTCTGATGACAGTGGAGCGTCCCAATGTTTAATAAACACTGAGAGCTGTCTAAGTAAGGCTTTACCTTGTATGGTAATGGGAGCCACAAATCCCACTGGATCATATAGGCTGTTCACCACTGACAGAACACCCCGCTTGGCAAATGGCTTGTCTGCAGAGCTGACTTGAAAGCCGAAGGTGTCTTTTAATAAGTCCCACCGTAGGCCCAGACTTCTCTGTACAGGTGGCATGTCCATTCCTAGATTTAAGTCTTTAAACCCTGTGGCATGATCACCAGGTTAAAAGGCTTTCAAAAAAACAACACTATTTGAGGCATACCTTGTGTCCTTTGGAGCAGGTCTATGGCTTCCTCATCTGTAGGTAAAGACTTAAGTCCATCGTCAACATAAAAGTCTCTCTAAACGAAGTGTCGAGCATCCGCGCCATACTCCTTTTCTCCATCACGGGCAGAGCTTTGTAAACTGTATATTGCAACAGCAGGTGAGAAACTATTTCCGAAAATACATGTACCTTCATGCGGTATTCAATAATCTCATTGTTCATGTTGGTGTTACGGTGCCACAGAAACCTTAGGAAGTTTGTATGGTCTTCTCATACAATAAAGCAATGAAACATTTGCTCAATATCAGCAGTTATGGCAACTGGTTCTCTTCTAAACCTCTTAAGTACACCTACAAGGTTGTTAGTTCGATTTGGGCCAGTGAGAAGAACATTGTTTAGGGATACTCCTTAATGCTTGGCACTGGAGTCAAATACTATCCTGATTTGTTTTGGCTTACGTGGATGATACACTCCGAAGAAAGGCAGGTACCAGCACTCATCCTGTCTTTGAAGTTGTGGCACTGGTTCGGTGTAATCATTGTCAAAGATCCTTTTCATAAAGGCGATGAAATGGTCCTTCATTTCAGGCCTGTTTTTTAGTGTTCGTTGAAGTGAGTTGAATTTGGATACAGCCTGTTCACGATTGGTTGGGAGTTTGCCCTTTGCAGCATGAAGAGGTAATGATGCAACCCAGCTATTAAACTCATCCTGGAAGAATTTATTTTTATAAACTCACTGTTTTCAACTGACAAGGCTATTTTGTTGTGATCACTTCTAGTACAAAACACTGTGGTACCTAGGCTGTCATCAGAAAGGACAGGAGTAACATCAGGTACTTGGATGATGTCAAGAGGCTTCTCCTTTACTTCATAATGGTGAGGGCACTGTTTGAAGTGGGATGCACGTCCATTTCCCAACACGTAATTTTGAAGGAGTGGATCTCAGATGATGCAAGTATCCTGGCCAAGCATACATCGCCCACTATTACCCAGCCTAGGCATCGTCAGGTCCATCGCACTGGTCGCGTACTTTATGTACTCTCAGAATGTCCCTTCTTAGCAGGAGTAAGATTTCAGCACTCATGTCCATTGCAGGAATCTCATCAACAAGGTGCCGTAAGTGAGGATGGTGATATGCAACTTCTGGAGTGGGAATTTCTTCCCTTTCATCTGGTATCTAGTCACACTCAACTAATGTTGGTAGGGGTATGCCCTCTCCTTCATTGATATGAGAGACCATGAACCCATCGACCCTTCTGCTGAAGGTCTCTACACGACCAGAACAGGTTCTGAGAGTATACGGTGTGACATGACCTTCTATGCCAAAGATCTCAAAGAATTTAGGCTTAACCAGGGATCTGTTGCTCTGTTCATCTATTATGGCTGTAAGAAGGTACCTGAAATTATCCTGGATGGAAGGTATGTGTCACCGAGGTTCTTGGCCTCGTGAAGTAAGAGCCGGTATTTTGTGTGTTAGCAGCAGCTATTGCTAATTGACACCTTGAGATTTAGCATGGCTGTCATAGCTGATCCAGGATGGCTTTTACTGGGAGTATTCAAGGTGCTGGGTGGGTGACTACTCCCTATGTTCCAGGCCAGGCTTTGCCAGGCATAAAAACCAGCAAGCACTGCCAGGTCCTCTGACAGTGGAGCTCAGGAGTCTGTGTGCTATGAACTGAGGGCTATGCTGGGATTTGAGGTTTTGAGCTGGGCTGGAGGACTCAGGCCCCTCTAAAGGTGAACAGGCCACCTATGGACTTGATGAGGCTGTACTGCTAACAGGGTGTGAATTAACACCAAGGAGAAAAGGTGACTTTTATTGTTTATGGACTTTCCTTGTGTGTGAACAAACACCAAGCCACCTGTGTTTTGTGATACACCTTATCTGCATTTTGTTATACACCAATGTGTGAATAAACACCGCTTTTTGATTTAAGAACTGTGTACTTTGCCTCTATATTGCCTCCGCTAGTCCTAACTACCAGAGCGAAACCCCACATGGTTTACATCCTAGCAGCTTTCTCAGGATGACCCTTTTGGTATATCTTGACTAGGCATAGCATTTGTGATCCATGCCTTCTCCAGACTTCTGTGCATGAATAAGAAACATTATCTTTGGCTGGGGGTTGACTTTGTTGCTCCCCGGCATGATTTGAGACAGGGGTGGAGGTAGGTAGCTGCTGTGGGTTGTCTGGAAGTGGAGTAGGATGCATAGCAGTAACATGTCTGTCGCTACTTGATGACAACTTTAAAGTCTTTAGCAAAATGGCTATAAGAAGCACAGCACTTGTAGCATATTCCAAGTTTCTGGAGAATCTCCTTGCGCTCTTGTAAAGTCTTTGCCCTGAGCCCACAACATTTCTTAAGAGGGTGAGGCTTCTTGTGAATAGGACACTGACGATTAGCGTCTTTATCTCTGTCATACACAACGCCCTGATCAGTAGGTGAGGTTGTGAAGGGTGAGATGGCTGTCCTTTTAACAGATATTGTTCTATTAAAGTCTATACGTTTAGCTGCTGTGTTATCATACCTTGATGATGAGGATGAAGCAGGCAAGTTGGGTTCACTGAAGCGGTGATCATTTCTCGTCCAGGCTTCATCACTAATGAACCTGCAAAAGTAGGAGGATGGAGGAAAGGATACATTATAGTCTCTTTTGCACCTTGAGCCCTGTTGTGCCCATTTCTCTTACAGGCCATATGGAAGTTTAGACACCACTGGGTTGACACCATGAGCGGTGTCCAGGAAGCTCAGTCCACGTAGACGTGAGTCTGTCTTTGCCAACTCTAGATCCATGAGGAGGTCACTTAGATCTTGGAGCTTACAACAGTCTTTGTTCCCTATTTTTGGGAAGTTTTGCAGTCTTTTGAATAGAGCGCTTTCTATAGCTTCAGGGCTACTGTTCCATAGGCTTGCTCAATTCTTGCCCATGCAGCAACAAAACCTGAATCTGGGTGGTCAACATGTACTGTTCTCAGTCTTTTAACACGATCTGCAGATTCTGGTCCTAGCCACCTTATGAGAAAATTAAGTTTCTCCTTAGCAGTAATGTTGAGATCAGCAATAGCAGCCTTGAAGGTTGATCTCCAGGACCTGTAGCTTTCTGGACAGTCATCAAACTTTGAGAGGCTGATGTTAATGAGCTCACGACGTACCATATATCTGGCAAAGTCATTCAAGTCTGATCTCTCACTCTTTGGTGCCAAAGTAACTTGTGGAACCCCTTGGGTGTGAAAGTTCTCTGGTAATATAGGGTGAGGTTTACCAGGGTAAAATTATGTTGCATGAGTGTTTAACTGTGGTGTAGTCTCTAAGGCTTGTGCTGGCCTCTGGCTTTAGCTGCGGCTTATCACTGGAAGTCACCTTGTTGTTGGCATGAGTTGATGTAGTTTTCTGAGTAGATATACTTGTGTAGTAGACTTAAAGGAAACCTGTCATGTGGATATTTGATTATAATCTAACTAATTATATACAATCATTAACTACTAAAACGTGCCTTAGAGGTATTCACTTACTGGTGTGACAGATGGTTACCTCATAATATACACACAAAGATGCCGCATGCTAATGAGCTGATTCGAGTCCGGCGTGAGGTCATCGAGTCCAGCGTATATTTAATTCAGAGCTATAGCCACTCCCCTGCCCACCTGCTGCTGATTCCTATGGAAACAAACTGTCATTCAGCAGCAGGTAGGCGGGGAGAGTCAGGAGCTCATGAATATTCATGACTCATCATTATCAGCTGGAGATTTTCAATACAAGATGTTGACAGATTGACTGGGTCAATTAAAGAAAGTGACCCAGCATTTTGCTAAGCGAATCAGTCACTTATTTATGTTGCCCTTAGTTAGGACACCATAAAACTGGTAACAGGTTCCCTTTAAAGAGGCTTAGGTATATAGAGCTGAGAGGTCTCTGTATTGAGAGTCAGAACAGTGTTGTTAGTAGAAGGTACAGGAGATAACTGTATCTTTTCAAATGTTATGCTTTAGTATGTATTCACTGGTGCGTTCAACTGGCAGTCTGAATTAGTACTTCGTCCCATTGCTTGATCAAGGACTTTCAGCCTTGCTAGGGAAGCTGCTTCCTCCCTTTTCATTTGCAGAATCTTTATTTGTGGATCTGCCTCTGCTTGTTGATCTACCATCTAAGCATGGCGAGCTGCCTTGCACGCTTCTACCTCTGCTTCCTTTCTGGTGAAAGGGATCTTTTTTATTCCACATCAGAGTGGGCCTCTATTAGTTTGTTGCTTGAAGTTGAAGGATCTAGAAGAAAGTGCAGTGTGGTTGGTTGAGGTGGATCTCAGAGATCTGGTTGTCTGCAGTTGAGTAATGCGGAGTTATGCCTTAAACTTACCATTTTGCATGACAAGATCCCTTGGTTGGTTCAGTGCATCAGTCCTGGACTGTTCTGCTGAAGAATCCTCTATATTAGAGTTCTGCAAGAAAGCTGACTATTTTGAGGACAGCCACTGGTAGCGTTTATACGCAGCAAATAGGCGATTTATAGAGTCTCTTAAAGGGAACCTGTCACCGGGATTTTGTGTATAGAACTAAGGACATGGGCTGTTAGATGGCCGCTAGCACATACGCAATACCCAGTCCCCATAGCTCTGTGTGCTTTTATTGTAAAAAAAAAAAAAAGGATTTGATAAATATGCAAATTAACTTGAGATCAGTCCTGTCCCGGAGATGAGTCAGGGAAAGGACTCATCTCAGGTTAATTTGCATATGTATCAAATATTTTTTTACACAATAAAAGCACACAGAGCTATTAGGACTGGGTATTGCGGATGTGCTAGCGGCCATCTAGCAACCCATGCCATCATATCTATACACAAAATCCCGGGGTTCCCTTTAATTCAGCTGGTTGATCAATAAAGTGTGACAAAACTGACATGCAGTGTGAGGTTCTGTCCCAGAGGTCTGACAGATTACTGAAGAACTCATCTCTAGTGGCTTCATAGTTTTCTCTGAGTTTCTGTGTCGGTTTTATAGTAAGTTTGGGTCTTACACTCTGTTCGGTAATATCTGCAGAATCTGCTTCCTGTACGTCTGCCAGTTCAGAGGCATGATGTATCTGCATTGTTTCAGCCATAAAAGAGTGTTCAGAGCCTTGTTTAGATTTTATTTATGGTTTTGCAAAAATGGTACTGTCTCTTTGAATCTACATTGGTTCGGCCATAAAAGAGTGTTCAAAGCCTTGTCTAGACATTTTTTTTTTTTTACGGTTTTGCGAAAATGGTACTGTCTCTTTAAGAAGACAAACAGCAGCTTAGACAGGTGAGGCAACACAGTTCAATGTAGAGAAACAGTTTTTAACATTCACATGAAGTGCAGTAAGCTTGTGCGACCATGTGCTTTCACAAGATGGCGAATTGCACTGACCTGGATTGCAGATTAGGCACACACATATACACAGCAGGCTGTAGGAATTCTATGCATCTTTTGACTATTCTGACTCTGATTGTTGTGATAGCGATCTATCCCTTGCAAGACCTCTATGCCTGGCCTGTATAAGCAGATATAATCACTGCAGACAATCATTATAAGATAGCTGAACTCACCAATACCGTGTTCATCCACAAAGTTGCTTTGTTCTGTACATCAGACAGGATACAGCAGAATGAATGGATCTCAGTATTATGCGGTCAAAAGATACTTTCTTTAGCGTACCATGAAGAATACATGTGTCCCTGTTACATATGGCCTGCTAGCTACATCCATGATACAGTAAGTGCTGTACTCCATAAGAAGGGTGGAGCATTGCAAAGGAAATGAGTCATAGACCTCTGGGAAGAGAGCATGGAAAAACAAGCGATTACAAAAAAGCATATAACCAACCATAGAATTTTCCAAAGGAAATGGTTCAAAGAATAAACTATATAAATTCCCATCTACATTAATGTAAATATTAACTGTGTAACAGCATACATTATACTGGTGAGTGCAATGTGGGTATTTTTTTTTATCTAGGCCTATGAAAACAACAACAGAGCTGTCAATCTTTTATCATATATATTCAATCTACGATTATTCTAGCAGATAATATCTTTTCCTCACAGCAAAAGTAACCTGAGATAGGGGCTCTCTGACCGATTCACTGAGAAGGAACAGTCTGCAAATGCAGTGAAAATGAAGGCTATAAAAGACAAACAGTTGAAAAAAAAAAAAAAGGCCAAATGAAATTATTTTCCGCTAAAACCCCCCAGAAAGCAATAATAAAAATGTGTTCATAGCCTTTAATCTTACACTTATATCTTTATTTTCTAGCATGCTTGAAAACAGTTGGGATATAATTCTTTCTGTACAAGTCAGAAATTGGAGAGTGACATGAATTAAGTGCAGGGCATGAGAATTGAAGCAAAAGTGAACACTTAATCTTCACCAGCTTCTAAACAGATGTTAACGAGGTCAGCATTTGGCAACTTAAAATTATAACGTTAAACCCAGGGACTTTTTAGCTGTTATGTACATACTGCAAACTTAGCTGCAGGCATATAGCAATTAGCTCACTGAATCCACCCTGCAATATCCATATACAGTAAAATACTCTGTGTTAAGGGATTTAATAAAACAAACACTGCTGTTTCCCACAGCAAAAAGCACCGTAGTTATACGGGAAACGCAAGGACGCATTTGTGTTCTCTTTATTAATGGACTAAGGGTGCAGTCATTTTTGATTTCATGTTGGAGATTCTTGCACATGTGTACTATGCGTCTTTCATGTTAGTGTGCTGTATATGGACATGCCCAGACAGTCAGGTTTATCTCCCTTAGCTTTCTCAATAACAGGGTCATATAGTCTGCATTTAATATGGGTCTATACATACGGAGTGGTACATTTTTAAGGCCCCTGCTGCACAAGGGGGTAATGTTTTAGTATTTTCATGTTCATAGGTGTGGGTTATTCATTAAGCTTTTAGTGCTAATGCATTGGACTCTATAGGAATAGCAATCTAATGATTGCGTGTTATAATTCCCTATGGGAACCATAAAAAAGTGCAAAAAACTAAATGAAGTTTTTAAAAATGTATAAAAAATTCTGATCCCTTTTTCCTAATATTAAAAATAAAAATGCTAAAAAAAATACACATCCTGGGTATTGCCATGTAAGAAAACACCCATACTATAAAATATAAAAATATTTTCTCCATGTGGCAAATAGTCTTGAGCAGCATAAGCAATATTCGTTTTTGCGATATTTTGCAAATTGTTGACCTAATATTCGCCATAGATTTGCAAATTCTAAAATTTGTGATCTTCAATCATTATTTTCTTGATTGCAAAAATCGGCAATGTAATATGCGCGTATTGAGCTCGCAATACAGGCGTGGCTCACTTTTGCTACATTTTTCAGGCTAGAAGTTTTCTGAGACTGGAGAAAATGGTTGGCAGCAACTTTCGTAACTGTGAGGAAGAACTCCTGATCACTGTAAGTAATTTTACATTACAGCATTGTCTTTTATTACATTTCGCATGCATGACAGAATAATAGTTTTATATGCAGATAGAGTGCTCCAATATATTTGCGATTGCACAAACCGGCACTAATCCCTATCACAGCACAGTAATTACTATCACACTACCTAACACCCTGCACTGGAACCTATCAGGTATACTATATCACTATTTAACCTACACAGACTATCTCCCACTAACTATCTGTATTATATATATGAGCTAACTATCTAATGTAATTGAATAAGGATCCAGATGACTCAGCAAAGCACAGGGCACAGCAATGACACTGCTCTCTCTCTCTCTCTCAGAACTGCAAAAAACACCAGAAAATGGCTGCTGGGGAGTTTCCTATATAGTAAGTGGTAGGCAACTTTCCTATTGGTAGCTAGGGATGCTGCTAAACTCAGACAAAGATATTGCAGCCTTCTCATTGGCGCATAAGCAATAAGCAGTGAGGGTACTGATGAAAAAAAAAAAATAGAATATTCGCAATTACGAAGATATAGCACTATATTCTAGATCTTTGCGAATTCTCGAAGTGACGATATTTGCAATAAAAATTTGTGATTAGAATATTCGCGAACAACACTAGTAACAAACGGTGAAACAGAAAAAAAGTCAAAATGTCCAATTCGCCTTTTGTGGTCGCTTCATTTCCCACAAAAAATTAAATAAAAAGTGATCAAAAAAATCGTACATACCACTGAATAGTATTAATGAAAAGTACAGATTGCACTGCAAAAGAACTCCATACACATAACTACAAAAAAGTCATAGGGGTCCGAATATGATTTTATCAGTATCAAAATGCAAGAAAAACTACACATATAAAGGTATTGACCAGATTTGTACTGACCTGGAGAATGAAACAAACTGGTCAGTTTTATTGCATATCAAACGTCGTAAATAAAATAATAAAACATTTGGAATTTTTTTCCTGCTTCCCACTACATCATATGCAATATTAAATGGTGGCATTGTAAAGTACAACTTGTCCCGCAAAAAACAAGCCCTCATATGGCTAGGTGAACAGAAACATAAAAAATTATGGCAAAAATGAAATAACCTCTGTGGTAGAGAGGATTAGAGGAAGTCTGTCAGTGCTTTTGACAATGCTAAACTGCTAACAGTATTAGGTAGGGGAGGGCAAACATATATTTTGTGTCGCGTTCATTATAACGAATAGTGTGAATATAAAGTTTTATTCTGCCTTTGCTTCACTGTGAAGTGCTCTGAGTTTGTACTGTTCTTGCAATCCCCCACCTAGTGCTGTCAGCAGTTCAGAGTGGCCAAAATGCTGAAAGACTCCCTTTAATACCATTGAGAAGATTTTTAGTGGTACTGTTGGTACCTCTTGTTTTATAAAATGAACAAATCAAACAAAAAAAAAACAGTTTGGGATTCCTTTTGATAATTCTGGATTATTGGAATTGCCTTGAAGGTATTTAATAGCCTTTATCACTTTATATTTAGATAACAGCCAGCTACTGGCTACTGTGTTCATTTTCTCTCTACCTATCTACTATCCTCTGACATTCATTCTAACCTTAATGTAGTTGTCTGTATTAGAGAAATGTGCTATGACAGGCTATTTTCAAGTTTCACAGCTCTAATGCATGACTGATAACAACTCAGTCAGCAAATAGGTGTGTATTGGAGTAACTCATGAGTGCATAGTGGTAATGTGGTGCATGGAAGGCAACTCGCAATATTTTTTACTGAGATGATGTCAGTCAGACAGTTGCAACTTTAATTATTGTTTGTTTTACTAGAGGGGGCAACACAACAATTACAGAGACTCAAAACTGTGCACATGATTCTTTCACCGTGCAATAACTGTATACATTCTTTGTCTTATAAGCTCTGTGCTCTATACACTTTGCACCAAGACTAGCCAGTGTTTTTGTTTCTAAGGCTACTTTCACACTTGTGTTGTTAATTCCGGTACTGAGATCTGGAGAGGATCTCAATACAGGAATTAAAATGATCAGTTTTGATTTTGCACATCAGGATGCATCCATTCCGTTAAGATGTGGTTGTGTGAAATCAAAACAGGGAATTTTTTTTTTTTTAAATAACCTCACATAAAGAGGTTGTCTCATCTCACTGTTAATAAGGTGAGATTACACACAGTCCTGGCCACCTCCCTGCCAGGAAGCAGGAGAACGCTCCAAAGCTTTGCTGTTTCAGTAGTTCTCATTGCCATGTATGAGAGCTACAGAAACAGTGTAGCCCAGCAAGCTATGGTGTTTCCCTAACTGAGAAACAGTATAGCTTGCTGTGCTGCAATCATAGCTGTCATACACGGCAATGAGAGGTACTGAAAGAGCAGAGCGCCGGAGCACTTTGCTGTTTCCTGGCTGGGAGGTGGTCGGGACTGTGTCTCATCTCGCCTTAATAACGGTGGGATGAGACAACCCCTTTAAAGTGTCATTGCACATTGAGAATATTTTTGACATGTCATGGTGACATAACAAAGGTTTTGAATGGTGGCTGTCCAAGTGCTGAGACCCCCACCGATCACTAAAACAAGGACAGAGAAGTGCATGCATAGTACTCTCTCTCTCACTACAAGAGAAGGAGGTGAAACTGACTCAATAAAATTGTTATCGCTGATAACACAACATAGAACAAAACATACAATGCAACAGCACTCTGCAAACCAAATAAAGTACAGAAATGCATTATCATTGCTAATGCTATGCTTATAAATTAGAGATGCTTGGCAAAAACATTTTGTAAAAAATTATTTGAGCCCGTCTGCCACACATCAAGGCAATCTCTGTAAGACAGGAACCTAACACTAAATTCTACCTGTTATGTGCCATGATTGCTACCATACAATTCATGGAATGTAGGATCCATATGCATGCTAGGCCCACCTTATTTTTATCATCTTTGGTGCCAAAATGGCCTCCTTTATATCCAGGGAATGCAGGTACCAACATGTATGCCGAGCCCACTCCACACCTCTCCTGGTGCCAAACGGCCACCAACGAATGCAATGAGTGTCCACCCTATACCTCTCCTGGTGCCAAATGGCTTCCAGTGAGTGAGGGAGAGCAGGCTAAGCTTTATACTCACACTAATTAAAATCAGCCTATGGGGCAGACAGGCTGGTCAGGAGTGCATGACTGAAGTGTCAGCCACACCTCCAGTACAAACTGCAAAGAAAAAAAGGGGGGGCAGTCAGCACATCCCAATGTGCAGGTGCACGTTGCTATGGCTGATAACACAACATAGAACAAAACATACAATGCAACAGCCCTCTGCAAACTAAATAAAGTACAAAAATGCATTGTAACTGTTAATGCTATGCTAATAAATTAGAGATTCTATGCAAATACATTTTGTACAAAATTATTTGAGCCCGTCTGCCACACGTCAAGGCGACCTCTGTAAGACGGGAACCTAACACTAAATTCTACCTGTTATGCGCCATGACAGCTACCATATAATTCAGAGAGTGTAGGTTCCACATGCATGCTGGGCCGACCTTATTTGTGTAACCCCTACAGTCCAGTAATGTATTGAATAGCACGGATAGCATTATGTCAGAGTTATACAATGCATTCCAGAACTCTAAGGGTTACATAGCATTATACAGTCAGGTCCATAAATATTGGGACATTGATGCAATTCAAAAAATTTTGGCTCTATACACCATCAAATTGGATTTAAAATGAAACAAACAAGATGTGCTTTAACTGCAGACTGTAAGCTTTAATTTGAGGGTATTTACATCCAAATCAGGTGAACGGTGTAGGAATTACAACAGTTTGCATATGTGCCTCCCACTTGTTAAGGGACCAGAAGTAATGGGACATAATAATCATAAATCAAACTTTCACTTTTTAATACTTGGTTGCAAATCCTTTGCAGTCAATTACAGCCTGAAGTCTGGAACGCATAGACATCACCAGACATTGGGTTTCATCCCTAGTGATGCTCTGCCAGGCTTCTACTGCAACTGTCATCAGTTGCTCCTTGTTCTTGGGTCATTTTCCCTTCAGTTTTGTCTTCAGCAAATTAAATGCATGGTCAATCGGATTCAGGTCAGGTGATGGACTTGGCCATTGCATAACATTCCACTTCTTTCCCTTAAAAAACGATTTGGTTGCTTTTGCAGTATGCTTTGGGTCATTGTCCACCTGTACTGGGAAGTGCCATCCAATGAGTTCTGAAGCATTTGGCTGAATATGAGCAGATAATATTGCCCGAAACACTTTGGAATTCATCCTGCTGCTTTTGTCAGCAGTCACATCATCAATAAATACAAGAGAACCAGTTCCATTGGCAGCCATACATGCCCACGCCATGACACTACCACCACCATGCTTCACTGATGAGGGGGTATGCTTAAGATCATGAGCAGTTCTCTTCATACTCTTCTCTTCCGATCACTCTGGTACAAGTTGATCTTGGTATTATCTGTCCATAGGATGCAGAACTGTTAAGGCTTTTTTAGATGTTGTTTGGCAAACTCTAATCTGGCCTTCCTGTTTTTGAGGCTCATCAATAGTTTACATCTTGTGGTGAACCCTCTGTATTCACTCTGGTGGTCTTCTCTTGATTGTTGACTTTGACACACATACACCTACCATCTGGAGAGTGTTCTTGATCTGGCCAACTGTTGTGAAGGGTATTTTCTTCACCAGTGAAATAATTATTTGGTCATCCACCACAGTTGTTTTCCGTGGTCTTCCGGGTCTTTTGGTGTTGCTGAGCTCACCGGTACGTTCCTTCTTTTTAAGAGTGTCCCAAACAGTTGTTTTGGCCATGCTTAATGTTTTTGCCATCTCTCTGATGGATTTATTTAGTTTTTTTCAGCCTAATGATGGCTTGCTTCACTGATAGTGACAACTGTTTGGATCTCATCTTGAGAGTTGACAGCAACAGATTCCAAATGCAAATAGCACACTTGAAATGACCTTCGGCCTTTTATCTGCTCATTGTAATTGGGATAATGAGGGAATCACACGCACCTGGCCATGGAACAGCTGAGATGCCAATTGTCCCATTACTTTTGGTCCCTTGACAAGTGGGAGGCACATATGCAAACTGTTGTAATTCCTACACCGTTCACCTGATTTGGATGTAAACGCCCTCAAATTAAAGCTGACAGTCTGCAGTTAAAGCACATCTAGTTTGTTTTATTTAAAATCCATTGTGGTGGTGTATAGAGCCATAAATCTTAGAATTGTGTTGATGTCCCAATATTTATGGACCTGACTGTAAATTAATATAATAGTTTTTACTTGACCACAGCTCTACTGTACTATAAGTCACAGTATTATGTGAGTACAGTATAGTAGACCAGCAGTCAGGCAGGAATGATCAGCATCATAAGTCATTATGCTGTGAGCTCAGTCAAAGCAGCAGTGTTTTTGCTCAGGGAAATACAACCATCACACAGAGCGATCATCAGTGTAGGATGTGGCCAAAGGATGTCCACTTCTATGCCTTTATGTGACTCTTTCAGTCTCTTTGCATCTCTGTTGCAACCTGCAACACTATAAGCTCAGTGGCCACTTCCGTCTGAGAATATCCTGCTCGAAGCCTTGCAATGGCAAGGTACTGTGGATCAATTGTTAGGTGTCGTCTTGGTCTCATGATGACAAAATGTGAACAGCATGATGAGGAGGACTGTTTAAATATCAATTCTAATTGAACCAGGAAATGTATTTGGCGATTCATGGATCAAACACCTGTTGTGAATTTTGCAATTAAGCTCCTTGTTAGAGAACAGCAAGTTGCGCAAAAAGTACTAAAACATTGAATAGCTGGACATGTGCCTTAACATTTTTAGAGACAGTCACATTTAGTCCACCTGTAAACGTTAAGAGTACATTTTATTCATTATACATCCTGAAATTTCACCCAGAAGCCAAATATCCCTAACTTTGTGTGAGTAGTGTATATCACAGCACTATGCAGAGATGGTCATTACTCCTTGTATCCAATCTAAATTCCAAATTGATCTTGGCATTATGCCAGTTACAGTAACTATTCAGCAGTAAAGCTTATATTACACTTTCAGATAATACTGAAGATCATTGCTAATGAGCATTCGTATGAATGCTCGTTTGTGATGATCTGGCAGTGCAAAGATTCATTCACATGTCATTTTTGTTATTGATTTCCATCAGCGATTGAGAGTCAAAACCAGGAGTGGAGGCTACACAGACATAAGGTATACGGGAAAGATCTGCTCCTGTTCTGTGTTTAGAGGCACATCTAGTTTTGGCTCAAAATCACTGAGCAAAACACTGATGTGTGAATGAGGCATAATACTGCAGCCAATTACCTGATGAATGAGCAAACTCTATACGAGTGTATTACTGTACAGCGGCGGCAGGATGAAGCACACTATGTCATAGCAACCAATGACGCCGTGCGCTTGTGCACTCAGCAGAACGGGTTTTCACGGACCGTGGTCCGTGAAAATCCATGTATGTGTGAGTGAGTCCTTAGAAGTTTAGAGATGTGTTACTAAATGACCAGCACAAAGTGAAAGTACCAGTCACGCAGTTAGAAAAACAGTTAACCCTTTGTGACAGAACAGCTCAATATTTTTAATAAAGGCCTATTGAAAATATAATTTTTAGCCAAAAAGGAGTAAAATGCAATCATACACAAAAATTGCCTCCGAAGGTGTACATAGCCTTTAATCAATGGCACACACAGATATGTCCATAGGTGTTGGATTTTAATCACATGCAAAACAGTGTCCACATACCACTCAGGTTAATATGGCATGAAGTTAAAGTATATCGCAGATACTGACAGACACCGGATCCTCTTGAATCATGCAACCATTTGTCATGACATAAGGGGAGCCAGTCACCACCTTGGCCAGTGGAAGTAATGTAAAACTGGATGTCGACATTGAGGGAACCCAGCAAACCATTGCTTGCCTGGAGGAAAAGGAGCAGGAAATCACTGCTGGGAAGCAGATAATTCATTTATCACGTCCGAGATGGCAGGTAACAGACGTGCAGTGCAGAGGGGAGGGAAGAGGAGCACCCTTTCACTAGGGAGAGGGAGGAGTGGTGACCCCTAACTCACCTGGCACTGGCACCTGGCTGTCCTATGTCCCTAGAAAGGCTGCTAACCCATATGCTGATCACATGCCTTGTCCCTGGCTTACCCTGAAATAAGCCCTAGGTAGTGAGTAGGGCGGTGGGAGCACTAGTCATCACCACTGACACCTAGGGTAACAACAGGGAAAGGACAAACAACACGCAAACAATCCCCGAAGGGAGACAACAACAACAGGAGTGAACAGGAGATCCAACAGCTCGGGTTCCAACGGCTTCACAGCAACAGTTGTCCACCTGAGGTCAGAATAGAAGATCTGGAAGGAAGGTCTATATCTGGCAACATGGGAAGCAGAAAGGGAGAATGTACAGTAGCTGGGAGTGGCTGACAGAGAACAGCTGAAAGAAAAAGCTACTTTTATAAATGGGACAAAAAGGATTGCATACCCAAGCAGGAAAATCTGGACTGGAATCTATTCTCACCATTAGGTAATGGAGCGATCTTTTGAGAAACTGAGCTCGTAGCCACCCGCTGTGATATTCTGACCCCAAGCACAACAGGATCAGCGATAGATCGTGACACCCTTGTTACATCTTCTTTACAGGTCTAGTCAAGTGGGGGAGGGGTTGCCAAAAGGTCCCCTATTCTTGTACAACCCCTTTAAACACATACAGTATGTCGACAGAAAAACATAAAAGTTGGCTTTTTAAATGCAGACATGATAAACCAAAAAGATTGCCATGTTCTTAAGTACCAAACTAGCCCATTTAGAATAGTGTCATACACAGCTTTTTGTGGCAGTTTTTTTTTACACAAAGCCATCTAGCAGGATGGAAAAGCTTAACCCCTTCACTACCGAGCCACTTTTCAACTTAAATCCCAGGCCGATTTTTGCAAATCTGATGTGTCACTTTATGTGGTAATAACTTTAAAACACTTTTACTTATCCAGGTCATTCTTTATAAAAAACAATTACTGAATTACCAAAAATTTCCAAATTTTTATTTCTCTACTTTTATAATGGATAGTAATAACTTCAAGTATAATTATTACTTTAAATTACCCATATGTCTAATTCATGTTTGGATCATTTTGAAAATGACATTACATTTTTTGGGGAAGTTAGAAGACTTAGAAGTTTAGAAGCAAATCTTAAAATTTTTTAAGAACATTTCCAAACCCTAATATTTTCAGGACCAGTTCAGCTAGGCAGTGGCGTAGCGTGGGTTGCCAGCACCCGGGGCGAGCCATGTATTGCGCCCCCCCCCCCTCCCAACCTGTGGACACGCCCCTTTTACAGCTAATGTAGCAGTCCTATGTAACACCACAGATAACATGGTGACAACGCTCTAAGTACAGATGATGTAGTAGATGGGTATAAGGCCCCAGAATTCAGAACACGCACAGTGTGACCTGAAGTCTGGGGCCAGGATGCAGCAGGGTGCGCCAAATTCTCAATCCACCCCCCCCCCCAACCCTACCGTATAACAAATATGTGTTTGGACATTACATACATCACTACAAAATATACAGTATAATACAGCACCACATACCTCATCCATCCAGTGACGTCTCCTGTGATGTAGACTTTCCTCAGCATCTTCATTCAGAGATAAGACCGCCATGACACCTTCTTTCAGCCACGTCACATCTCTGCAGAGTTTTATTAATATTAGTTATTATTATTATATATAATGCCCCACTCTGTATAATGACCCCTCTGTAATATTAGGATATATAATGGGCCATTATATATCCTAATAATACAGAGGGGGCCATTATATATAATAATTATCCAGAGGGTCCATTATATATCCTAATATTACAGAGGGGTCATTATATATAATAATTATACAGAGGGGCATTATATATATAATATTAATACAGAGGGGGCCATTATATATCCTAATATTACAGAGGGGTCACTATATATAATATACAGAGAGGCCATTATATATTATAGTTATACAGAAGGGGCCATAATAAATAATAATTATACAAAGGAGCCATTATATATTATACAGAGGGGCCATTATATATTATAATAATACAGAGGGGCCATTATATATCCTAATATTACAGAGGGGCCATTATATATTATAGTTATACAGAGAGGCTATTAATAATGGGCCCTCTGTATAATTATTATATATTATGGCCCCTTTGTATAATTCTAATATATAATGGCCCCTCTGTATTATTATAATATATAATGGCCCCTCTGTATTATTATAATGGCCCCTCTGTATAATATATAATGGCTCCTTTGTATAATTATTATTTATTATGGCCCCCTCTGTATAACTATAATATATAATGGCCTTCTGTATAATGTATCATGGCCCCTCTGTATAATATAAAACGGTACCCATTCTTTAAATATACTGGCCACCTCCATAGTGCCCCCAGTATGGCCCCCAGTACTTACATAAAAAAAAAAAAAAAGTACTCACCTCTCTTCATCACCTCTTGCAGTCTTTGCTTGGGCGTCCCGGCGCAGGCAGTCAGGAACACATCACCGTGGCCTCCTGCGCCGCGTCATCTCGCGAGACCCGGCGCAGGCAGTCAGGAACACATCACCGTGGCCTCCTGCGCCGCGTCATCGCGTCATCTCGCGAGACCCGGCGCAGGAGGTCACGGTCATATAATCACGATCTCCTGGACTCCTGCGCCGCTCTACTGCGTTTTAAAGCTTGATGCCAGGCGGAACGGAGGGGATGGGAGCCATAGGCTTCCATCACCCTCATTTTACTGCCTTCTGCCTGGCGCCCCCTACAATTTGGCGCCCGGGGCAACGGCCCCCCTGGCCCCCCCCACGCTACGCCCCTGCAGCTAGGAAGTCACTTACATATTAGAACCACCCATCACCCCACTTTTTTGAAACTACACCCCTCAAGCTATTCAAAACTGATTTTACTAACCTTGTTAACCCTTTAGGTGCCCCACGAGAATGGTAAATGAGAATGAAATTTGAAAAAAAAGTTAACAGCCAAACAAAGCCTAAAATCTATTACCCTGAATCTGGCATTTACATAAACACCCTGTAACGGATCTCCTGGCACCCCGACCGGGTACCTCAGTCGATAGATGCTCCTAGTGCTTTCCGAGGACTCCAAGCACTTCACTTGACACAGTACGCACTGCAGACCCCACAAACCGCCGAAGCTTGGTTGAGGTCTCACCGTCTCCTACCCACCCTGGACCTAGGACAAGGCTCCAGTGGATGAACCTCTCCTAAAACCAGAGAGCAGGAACAGCTCTTATAAGAGCTAGTAGTTATGCCAGAGGAGTATAGCAAATCTTCAGCGTATAGCAATCCCCCAGTGTTGATCAGTTACCCAAACACCAGCCTCAACATGGTAAAGGGTAAAACAGGAACTCTTTATTGAGGGCTACCCGCCCATATTTATGCAGGTCCCCATCTGGTGGACACTCCCCTAGGGGACCAGAAGGAAGACTGACACAGGACAGATATGCAGCAATTCAGGATACACAGACACAATACATCCCCACAATGCATCATGGTTTCCTCCCCTCTGCCCTGGAGACACCCGAGGAGCAATCCAATTATCTCTCAGGACAAAGGGAAATCGCGAATACACATGTGGAGACAACAGGACAGAAATCACCATTTAAACATACAATGTCACAACCCTTACAGTAAACACAGACATTTAACATATCCCCAGATAGCTCAAGTCTGAGTGCATATTATAAGGTGAATGGCACTCAGACTACACGAATACACAAAAATTAGCTATCTGGGTACCCTCACATAACATACAATAAAATTCCAAAGACAGAAAAATACATGAACTTATATAACTATGCCGCTATTGCATAAAACCGGTGCATACAACATGGGACCGTAATCACATGGTAAGAGGCTGGCAAGTAGTCCTCTCCAAGCACTTGTGGCAACCCCAAAAGAGGGGAGTTTGTCACACACCCCATGTTTGCTCAAAAACTGATGTATGCGCGCACAGCATGCTTCAGAGTGGAAGGAGCACCATATGGCTTTTGGAGAGCGGATTTAGCTGGAATGGTAATTGGGAGCTATGTCGCATATGAAGACACCCTGAGTTGGCCCTACAGTGGAAACCCCCAAAAAGTGACCCCATTCTGGAAACTACACCCCTCAAGGAATATTTCAAGGTGTGTAGCGAGCCCTTTGACCCATCAGGCGTTTCACAGAATTAGGAAATGCTTGGCTGTGAAAATAAAAAATTACAATTTTGTCCAGAAAAAGTTGATTTACAGCCACATTTTTAACTTTTTCACAAGGGGCAACAGGAGAAAGTGCACCCCGCATTTTGTTCCCCATTTCCCCCCGAATACGCCAACACCCAATATGTGCTCAAAAAATGATGTATGGATGCATGGCAGGGTTCAAAAGGGAAGTAGCGCCATAGGGCTTTTGGAGGACAGATTTTGCAGGATTGGCTTTTGGGAGCTAGCCCTATGGTAGCCCTATGTGCTTGTATACTGCTATATGGGCGTACCATAGGGGCCAGAAGGAAGGGAGCACCAAATGGCTTCTGGAAGGCAGATTTTACTGGAATAATTGACAGGCGCCATCTTGCAATTGAACACGCCCTGAGGTACCCCTAGTGTGGAAACCCCCAAAAAGTTACCGAATTCTGGAAACTACACCCCTCAAGGAATATTTCAAGATGTGTAGTGAGAACGTTGTCCTCAAAGGGGATTCATGGAATTGGCTGTGAAAATGAAACATTTAAATATTTTCCTGAAAAATTGACTTTAGGCCCAAATTTTTCACAAGGGGGAACTAGAAAAAAATGCACCCCCTAATTTATTGCCTATTTTCTCCTGCCGGTATAATTGACAGGCACCATCTTGCAATTGAACACGCCCTGAGGTACCCCTAGAGTGGAAACCCAAAAATTTTTACCCCATTCTGGAAACGACACACCTCAAGGAATATTTGAAGGTGTGTAGTGAGCACTTTGACCCATCAGGCGTTTCACTCACAGAATTAGGAAACGCTTGGCTGTGAAAATGAAAAAAATGAAAAAATGTTCCTGAAAAAGTTGCTTTACACCCACATTTTTCACTTTTACATGGGGAAACAGGACAAAGTGCACCCCACATTTTGTTCCCCATTTCCCCCCGAATACACCAACATCCCATATGTGCTTAAAAAATTATGTATGGGTGCACAGTAGGGCTCTAGAGTCAAACAGCTAAATATGGATTTTGCTGACCTGAATTGGCCGACATTTATTTTAGGTGCCATGTTGCATTCAATAAATTCATGAGGTCCGCAGAAATGAAAAACCCCAAGAAGTGACCCCATTTCAGAAAGAGCACCCCCGTACGAACATTTTAAGTGGTAAAAAGGGTACTTTTCAGCAAACAGGTATCTCACAGAAGGCAGAAATACTAGAGAAAGCATTTCAAAGCACACATTTGTAAAAATGAAAAATTACTAGCAGACCCCAATTTTTCACTTTCACAAGGGGTTAAAGGAGAAAAATGCACCCCAGCATATGTTCCCTATTGTATCCCCTTTTTGCAAACACCCCCTATGTGCTTGTAGCCTGTTGTATTAGCGCACAGCAGGTCTCTAGAGCCATAGTGCAAAAAACTGAATTAGTCTTACCGGTAATTCAGTTTCCATGAGATCACCACAACGGCATACAAGGAGATTGACCTCTGACCTCTGTAGGGGAAGGAAAAGAGAAAGGTTTAAATCCCCCCTCCCACCACCAACACCAGTGTTTTCAAAATCACACAGAGTAAAAGAAAAAAGGTGGTGAATCACACAAGAACAAAAAAGGAGGGCATTACCTCATACCCATCGGGAGGACCTCTGGAAAGTAACAAATAAACAAAATAAAAGGGAGGGAATAATGTGCTGTCGTGGTGATCTTATTGAAACTGAATTACTGGTAAGACTAATTCCGGTTTTTCCATAGCTTGCCTACAACGGCATACAAAGAGATATACAAAATAATATATCTGCCTGAAGGACTTTCCATCCAAAAGACAAGTCCGATTTTTTTGAAAAATCAAGTCTATAGTGTTTCACAAATATATGCACACTTGACCATGTAGCTGCTCTGCAGATGTCTTCAAGGGATGCACCTGCCGTCTCAGCTTGAGAGGAGGACATGGCCCTGGTTGAATGGGCCTTTAGGTTGTCAGGACAAGGATGGTTCTGAATCTCAGAGCAAAGAGAGACAGTATTCTTGATCCATCTGGCTAAAGAAGATTTGGATATTTTTTGGCTCTTGTTTTTCCCTGCAAATTTAATTAGCAGACTGTCAGATTTCCTGAAATCCTTGGTAGATTCAATGTAATTCACAACAGAACGTCTGACATCCAGGGAATGGAAAACGAATTATTTATTATTTAAGGGACTTTCACAGAATGAAGGCAGGATGATTTCTTGACCACAATGAAAATCAGATACTACCTTTGGAAGTAAACCCAGATCTAACTTCAGGATTATTCTATCGTCCATAACACGTAGGTACGGTTCTCTGATGGAAATTGCCTGTATCTCACCTAATCTACAGGTAGATGTGATTGCTATTAGAAAAGCAGTTTTTAGTGATAACTACTTTATAGAACAATTGTCCATAGGCTCAAAAGGAGGTAGAGTTAGTCCTGAGAGTACGATATTTAGATCCTAGGAGTGGACTCGAGATCTTACAGTCGGCCGAAGTCTGGAGGCTGCTCTCGTGAACCTTTTAATCCAACGATGGTTTGCGATATCCTGATCAAATAAACAGCTAAGTGCTGACACCTGGACCTTAAGAGTTGACAGTCTTAGTCCTAGATCAAGCCCTTGCTGTAAGAAATCTAGTATTTTTGGAATGTTTGGTTTCTTTAAATTCGGGTATGTTTCACATGACCAGGAACAAAATCTTTCCATATTTTCAAGTAGATTGCCAAGATAACTTTTTTTCCTGGAGGATCTAAGGGTGTCCGAAAGAACCTGGTACTTCAGTATTTGGATCTCAGGATCCAGGCTGTTAGTTTCAGGAACTGAGGATTGGGATACAGAACTGGTCCCAGACTTTTATGTGGTAACCTTGCAGGTTCTTATCGGCTACTTTTAGGGTTTCCCAGACTGCCCTCAGTTCTCTGAAATTCAACGACTGAGACCTGACTGATTGGGACCAAGATCCCTAGTACAAGAGGTCTCCCACTTTTGCTCCCCAGCCCGACTGACTTGCGTCTTTCACAATTTGTATGTAAGGAGTCTTTTTCCACAGTACACCCCTGGAAAGATTTGTTGATTCCGTCCACCGGTTTAGGGACTTTTTTATAAACAGGGTATCAAAATTGTGTCTAATGAGATCTGCTGTCTGTTCCAGACTTGGAAGATCCAAACCTGTAGGGGTCATAAATGACTGACTCCAGGGTGCCAATGGTATGCAATAAGTTAGTAGGCCCAAAAGACTCGTGGCTTCTTTTATGGAGCACGTCTTCTTTCTCTGGAAAAAAAAAAAAAAGATTTTCTGCTGTAGTGTTACCATCTTGTGCTGGGGAAGATATGTTGATTGAACGTGGTAGTCTAGGATGATCCCCAGAAACTGTGTTCTTACTAAACGTTTGAAGTTTGATTTGTTTATGTTTACTATTAACCCCAATCTGGTCACTACAGATAGTAAGGTGTTTAAGTAGTTTTTAGTCTGTTGAGGGTTGTCGCCAATCAGGTGAAAATCGTCCAAGTAGGGGATTATCGTCAACCCCTCCTTTTTCAAGAATAATACAATTTCCAAAATCCTTGGAGCGGAGGCAATTCCAAATGGAAGGACTGTGAACTGATAATGATGAACCAGACCTCTGTTGTCTTTGATGGCAAATCGCAGGAATTTTTGGGATCTGACATGGATTAGGACATGATAATAAGCGTCCTTGAAGTTCACTGTACACATCAAGGCGTCCTTCCCTATCAATGATATTGTGGACACTAGGGACTCCATCCTGAATTTTGATAGCGATAGTGATAAATCTGTTTAGAGACTTTAGGTTTATTATTGTACGGAAAGAGCTCTCCCTCTTTTTTCTACCAGAAAGAGATTTGAGTAGAAACCTTTTCCCTGCTTTCGGAAAGGGACTTGGACTATGACATTAATCTTTAAAAGATCCTGTACTCCCTGCCAGATCTTTTCCTAGTACCGGGTTGATATGAATATCTGTTTGGGTTTTTTGAAGAGAATTCAATCTTGTAACCCGATCCTACAATTTAACTACAGTTTCTTCTTTTTGACAAATAAAGGAAAAATTGGCAAAATAATGAACACAGATGTGAAAAAAAGCGCTAAAAATAATCCCCAGGTGCTAATCAGGCACGTATGCACTGAACAGCACTTGGCGGTTACAGCTTGCACGCAGAAAAAGTTGTGCAGAGCTGGAAAATTGCAAAAAAGGAATAAAAAATAAATAAAAATAACGCACTGACCGTCCATAAAAAAAGGGGAGGAGGGGGGTGGGGGACGGGAAGGCACAGGGATGGAGGGTGGTTTAGGGATCTTGAACCGATGCAAATGGAAAAATAAATCACTGCAGCTGTTCCAGATGTTGTTCTTCTTTACAGGAACAGCTGAAGTCGCAGTGGTGGTGCACCACATGCCCCAGCAATCCAACCAGCAGCACAGAGGGGCAAAGAACCCCTCTGCATGCAGTCACCAGCTAGAAAGGCTGCATGCAGCGCTGGCAGGGGATGCCAAACACTGGTGTCCCCTGTCTGACCCAGGGGAAACAGGTGCTGACAAGTTCAGCACCAGTCAACACTGTACAAACCCTGTTCCACCCCCCTGCAGCTTCCTGGATTAATGAAAAATTATCTGGAGCTGCGATTGGCCGGTCTGCAGAAATCGGCCAATCTCAGCGATCAATGTTGCAGGGGGGCGGAAAACTTCCCTGTAGCTCTTGAGAAGATGGCTGCCTGCCGCCCTGAGCAGCCATCGTCACCCGGTTACCAAGCAACATACAACATACTACAACTGCGACACAACTGTTGCAATTTTTTTTGACCTGATGGATTTTCTGCCATAGATCGCAACTTGCATGCACCTTTTATTCAATTGACTTTAATGTAAGTTGCGTTTATTATGCGACTCACCTGTGACTTTTCTGTGGCTTGGCAGTGTTTTTTCAGTCTAAGGGCTCATGTACACAACCATGCTTTTGGTCCGCATCTGATCCACATTTTTTGGGGCCGCAACGGGGCCGCAAAAGATGCGGGGACAGCACACCCGACCATTCTGCGACCCTGCCAAAAAAATAGAACATGTCCAATTCTTGTCCGTTTTGTGGACAAGGATAGAACATTTGTGAATAAAAAAAAAATAAATGGAATCAAAAGTGATCAAAAAGTGATACACACCCCATGATGTGGTATCAAAGAAAACGACAGATCGCCCTGCAAAAAATGAGCCCTCACGCAGCTCCATAAAACATAATATAAAAAAAAGTTATGATGGTCAGAATATGGCAATGCAAAGTAAAAAAGTTTCAAATTTTTCTCAGTATTAAAACGCAAGAAAAACTAGACTGTTGTATCATTGTAATCGTACTGACCCGGAGATTAAAAGTAACAGATTCGTTTTACTGCATAGGAAATGGTGTAAAAAAAAAAAAAAAAAACACAAGCTGTGGCAGGCAGAGTAGTGTTTTTTTTTTTTTGTTTTTTTTATAATTCAATCCATATGGAATTTTTTTCCCACTTCCCACCACTCTGTATGTAACTACAAATGGTGCCATTAGAAAGTACATCTTATTCCACACAAAAAACAAGCCCTAATACGGCTATATCAATTAAAAAAATAAAAAGGTTATGATTTTGGGAGGGTTGGGAGTAAAAAACTAAAAAAACTAAATAAAAGAAAATGATTAGGTCTTGAAAGGGTTAAAGTGATTGTTCACAAAAAAATAAATAAAAATGATAAGTATCTGACCAGAAGGGGAAAGTGACCACTGGGAACCCCACGGTACAACCTTCCTGAGGCCAGGTGCATGGTGCTTCTACAGTTCTAATTAATGCTGAGAGCATATACCTGGCTGGTGACCATGAGAAGGCCTTGTAGGGTCTAGGGCCAGTCCATCCCTGCTAGGACACCATTCTCTTGAATGGTGGGAGGCCCAAGTCAGACTGATCAAGTCAGGCATTTTTTATAGTTTTTTTAGGCATTCTTCTTATTTAAGTAGTAAAAACAATCAAATGGAGGTCTATGGGAGAAAAAAAAAAACACACAAAATGAGGGGTAAAAATACCAGACCCAGAGCATGCCGTAAAAAATACCATTGGCACAAAAATGACCATCAAGGATGGAAAACCACTATAAGAAAGGCTGTTTGTCCTGCGTTTAATATTTCACATTCCCAACATCTGGAGATGGAATTTTTGTGTCTAAAAATGTGGCAAAAATGTTTTCAGAAAAAAATACTTCTTAAACCTCACACAACATAAAAAAAGCCAAAAATACCCGTGGATTCACACATAGATCATTTTTAGGAACAATTTTTTTGCAGCATTTTCATTGGATTTTTTTCTCCAGTTTGCAAAAAATGCTGCAGCAAGATACTATAAGTCAATAAGTAGTGCAGTTCTAACCGTGTTCACCTGCGTTTTTTTCTGTTCAGTGGCTTTTTCTTTTTTTTTCAAAAAAGGGGGACTGATTTCTAATCCTATAAATGGTATAAACTTAGACAGGGTGTTTAGACCTGTACCAGGTTTTCATAGTGGCTCAGGCTGGATGATAAATGTAGTGCAAGGACAGACACTTTGGTCTAGCTCTATAAGTGGTTGGCTTAATTTGAGTCAGAATCAGAATAATATTTACATTTTTAAACAAAACTGTAAATCTTAGGCCCCCCCCTTCCTGTGAATCCACACCCCCTGCCCGTTAAGTTACACCCCCTTTCAAGCTAGTCAGATAACATTGGAGTTAAGTCTAAGGCTACTTTCACACTTGCGTTCGGGGCTCCGCTTGTGAGTTCCGTTTGAAGGCTCTCACAAGCAGCCCCGAACGGATCCGTCCAGCCCTAATGCATTCTGAGTGGATGCGGATCCGCTCAGAATGCATCATTCTGGCACCGTTTGTACTCCGCTCCGCTCAGCAGGCGGACACCCGAACGCTGCTTGCAGCGTTCGGATGTCCGCCTGGCCGTGCGGAGGCAAACTGATCCGTCCAGACTTACAATGGAAGTCAATGGGGACGGATCAGTTTGAAGTTGACACAGTATGGCTCAATTTTCAAACGGATCCGTCCCCCATTGACTTTCAATGTAAAGTCAAAACGGATCCGTTTGCACTATCATGGTAATGCAAACGGATCCGTTCTGAACGGATCTAAGCGTTTGCATTATAGGTGCGGATCCGTCTGTGCAGATACCAGACGGATCCGCACCTAAACGCAGGTGTGAAAGTAGCCTTAGCTGTACCAATTAGTGCCACTTTTTAGACAGATATTAGGCACAACCACATTAGTAAATCCAGTCCACTATGCTATAGGCTTGTCTATAGGACTTTAAAAACACATGAAGAAATGCAACTAAAAAATAAATGAATTAAAAATGATGACAAAAAACAAATAAAATTCAGGACTTTTTACAAGCCAAAATAAAAAAAACACCCTAAAAAATGCATGTTAAGGAGGCCTAATGCGAATGATGAAATACACTTCCTGCTCTCTCTATATATGTGTCATCTGAAACTATTTCTGATGAACTTGAATCACTGAAATGTCAATCTGACATTTGAGCAGCACAGGCAGTAGCTAGTCAAACTTTCCCTGACCTGCCGGAATCAGGCATGCAGGTTTTAATCTGGAGCAGTTGTGTGCAGACCCATAACTAATATTGCTAGGACGTGATTTATAATTGTGCTACTTGTTTATTCTGAAGCTACCCGCTGAAATTCAGTAAAATAACATGAAAGAATTTCTCATCTTCCAAGACAAAGAAGTAGCAGTTTGTCCATCCGAAAATAGAAGAGAACATCTGGGTCCAACTCAAATTAACAATTGGAAAAAAACAAAAGCTGCAAAAATGTGGTGTTTACCACATATTTTTTAGCGAGCAATTCACAGCTGTAGAGAAAATGTCTAAAAAAAACAAATCCCTTCTTCCCACAAGGGGGCATATGAAGTTGCTGAATTAGAATAACTCTAAGGTTCAGCAGAAAGAAGAGGCAAAACCATACATAAATATTTGTGACTTTTGCATTTGCCAAGGAAAATGCTCGTAGAATTAAAAATCATGGCATCATAAAGAAAGTAAAAAATCATGATTAGGGCTCATGCACACGACCGTGTGCTGGCTGGGCCCATGCTGTGGAGAGGAAATTGCGGTCCACAATGCACGGGCACCGACCGTGGGGCAGCCGCATGCGATCCTCATCCGACGGTCCGCACTTTTTTGCGGTGCAGAGGCATGGCCAGAAACACCATGGAGGCACTCCGTATTACTTCCGTGGGTTTCCGATCTTTTCTTCCGCAACGAATCTCCGGGTTTGCGGACGCATTCAAGTGAATGGATCCTCATCCGTGATCATCTTAGTAAGCATCTTAGTTTACACCTACTTTACACCATCAAAATATCCCAATTTATTTTTAAATACTGTTTTTAAATGTTTTTAAACATCTTAGTTTACACCTACTTTTAGTACAAGTAAAATTAACTTTTTAAACTTAAAGCGTATTCAGGTGGCCAGGATGCACATGGCCAGTGCCCAGTGTATGCGGGATGCAATACGGCCACGGTGGAGCAACGACCGGGTGCATGAGCCCTTATGTTGTTACAAGTGAAACATTTTTTTAATCTTTGCTATGAGTTTTCCTGTTTGGCTTCCAAGAACCATATTTTTTGGCTTTTCTTTTTTTTCTTGTAAAATCATAAACTGAGTCCTGATGGGCATTTGAGTGAAAACAAAAAAAGAGAAAATGGTCTGCTGGGGCGCTGGACACTAAAACTGTGATTTATTGCCCATAAATCATTAAAAACAAAACAATAAAAAAGGAGCAAGCAGAGGGCAACAAGTTTCAGAGGTGGTCCACCTCCTTTCTCAGGCCAACAAATACTGACATCATTGCCAATTTATAGCAGTGAAAAGTAAGTGCAAAGGTCATATTTAGGGTTAAAAAATAATAAATCATAAGAAAATAAAAATATTAAAGACATATAAAGATACTAATATGTCTCATATTATGACATGATTGTGACTTCAAGAAAAGTAAGTGTGAATCAGTGGCGTGCCTAGGGTGTTTGGCACCCGGGGCGGGTCCTTTTTCTGGCATCTCTCCCCCAATACTTGACCACATACCTCTTACATTCAGGGACATCTCCTGTCATGTAGACCTTCTCTTTCCTCATCTCCACCGTTAGACCGCCATGACAAATTTTTTCATCAACCTCCCCATCCTGGTGTCCCCACAGTGTTATCCTGCTGCCACCCCCAGTACTGTGCCCGTTGTGCCCCCCAATGCCCCAAGTACTATACTGCTGAAAAAAAAGAGTGAGCCCAGTATATATAATTGGGGTAATTTATCAAACTGGTGTAAAGTAGAACTGGATTTCGATTTCTAAAAGAGCTATCAAATATGAAAGGTGGAATCTGATTGGTTGCTATGGGCAACTAAGCCAGTTCTACTTTACACCAGTTTGATAAATTACCCCAAATGTCCCTATAGTGTCCACAGCAGCTATAATGTCCCCTAGAGTGCCCCCAGTAATACTAACACCCTATATTGTGCTCCAAGCAATAATCCCTGTATGGTGTCCCCAAAAATAGAATTGCGCCTACAGTGTCTCCCCAATAGCAAAGCCCCCCATGCTGCCCCATATAGTAATTTCCCACACACTGCCCCCCATAGTAATTTGCCCCCCCACACAGTAATTTCCCCCACACTGTAGGTTTCCCCCACACAGTAATTTCCCCCACACTGCTCCCATACAGTAATTTTCCCCCACACTGCCCCATATAGTAATTGCCCCCACACTGTAGTTTCCCCACGATGCCACCCACACAGTAATTTCTACCACACTGTAGTTTACCCCACACTGCCCTCCACCCAATAATTTCCCCCACACTGCTCCCACACTGCCCCCACACAGTAATTTCCCCCACACTGCCCCCACACAGTAATTTACCCCACACAGTAGTTTCCCCCACACTGCCCCCACACAGTAGTTTCCCCCACACTGCCCCCACACAGTAATTTCCCCCACACAGTAATTTACCCAACACTGCCCCCACACACTAGTTTCCCCCACATTGCCCCACAAAGTAATTTCCCCCACACTACCCCTATATAGTAATTTGCCTCACACAATAGTTTCCCCCACATTGCCCCATATAGTAATCCCTCCAATAATTATTTGCCCCCACATAGTAATCCCTCCCATAAATATTTTCCCCCACACAGTATCCCACCATAATATTTTTTCCCCCCATGTCCTCCTGTGTGTCCCCCCCATGTCCCCCAAAGTTGGCACATAAAAAAAAAGAAAAAAAAAAAAAGAAAAAAATATTCACCTGCGCTTGCTCGCAGAGGAAGGTGCGCACACTTCACTGTGCTGAGGACGTCATCACGCACGCCTGCGCCGGGATTTTACTACCGCATAGGCCTTAGGACTTTTCAGACCTGAAGCCTATTGCGGTGATCGGTGGCAGGGCAGGGAACTCTGCGCTCCCGTGCCCCACCGCAGTATGTGGAGGTCAGCGCTCCCCCTCCCCCAGGCACGCCACTGGTGTGAATATTGCCAAAAATTCATGAATACAATAAAAAAAAATCCCAGCCAATTACTACATAAATGAAAAAGCTAATAATGTAAACAATAATGATGATAATAATGGACATTTGGTCACTCATCCCAAAGAAATCAATAGTATATTAAGATAACTTTATGCTTCATTATATAGAGAGAAAAGAGAAAGGTAGAGAAAGTGAGACAGGAAGGGTAATTTTCTAAAGGATACAGCTGCCAATCAAGACAGCACAACTAGACACCCTCAATGCCTCGATCATTGTGTAGAAGTTTTTAAAAGGGATTCTGTCACTAGATTTAACCCTATTAAAGAGGACCTTTCACTAAACTAAAAACTAACTATATCTGTGGGCAGAGCGGCGCCCAGGGGTCCCCCTGCACTTACTAGTATGTCTGGGCGCCGCTCCGTTCGCCCGGTATAGGCTCCGGTGTCTCCCTCTGTTGTACTAGACGGAGATTTTGCATTAGGGTTGTCCCTTGCTGCAGCGCTGGCCAATCGCAGCGCGCAGCTCATAGCCTGGGAGTCCCAGGCTATGAGCTGTGCGCTCCGATTGGCCAGCACTGCAGCAAGGGACACGCCTAATACAAAATCTCCGTCCAGTACAACAGTCGAGCTGCAGACACAGGAGCCTATACCGGGCGAACGGAGCTGCGCCCAGACATACTAGTAAGTGCAGGGGGACCCCTGGGCGCCGCTCTGCCCACTGATATAGTTAGCTTTTAGTTTTTTAACTAGTGATAGGTCCTCTTTAAGCTAGTGTCAGCTAAACCTAACTAGCCTATTCCTACCTTTATCTATGCCCCGTTACGCCAGAAATCTAACTTTCATAATATGCTAATTAGCCTCTAGGAGCAGGGGGTTTGTTGTTCCTGCTCCTAGAGGCTCCGTTCTCCAACCTTTGTCGCCTCTCTCCAAGTCCTGATTGACATGGCCAGGCAGCACTCGCATCTGTCTGCGAGCGTCTTTCCCTCACCGCACCTGCGCCGAATGCTGAACGGTGCAAGATTTCACCAGAGCACAGGGCTGGCAGACAGAAGTGAGCACTGCCTGGCTCTGTCAATCAAGACTTGGAGGGAGGCGACAAAAGGTGGGAGAACGGAGCCTTTAGGAGCAGGAACATCGCCCCCCCCCCCCCCTTCCCTGCTCCTATAGGCTAATTAGCATATTATAAAAGTTAGATTTCTGGCATAACAGGGTCATAGATAAAAGTAGGAATAGGCTAGCTAGGTCTAGCTGACATTAGCACATTGCTAATATCAGCTAGCGTAATAGGGTTAAATCTGGTGACAGAAACCCTTTAAGTGTCAATAGCCCAGTTAATAACCATTAATATGGTTCTGCGCGACAATTCCCCACACTTCCTACAATACCATAAGCAGAAATAAACGTGCATTCACAGCATCGATCCAAATATGTATGTACCTGTTTGAACCTTGCTGTCACTTTTCTGTGCATACTCGTATTCAGGGTGGGTTAGGGAGCCCTATATAATCTTATGAAAATGAGCTTGCCCCGGCCGGTGGCATCACTCAGTATTAAAATCGCTGACTCGTGCCCCGACTATTACATGTGATAAAATCTCTTCTATCATGTACAAATGATCCATCTGTATTTTTTATTTGTATAGTTCTTCCAGATTTCTTAGTAATTTTTAATCTTTTGCATACCCCACATAGAAAAAAACCTTTTAATGGTTGCTTTATTTTTCCCAGATTGTTCACCTGTACATTTATACATTTATTTGTTGGTGCCACCATATTCCCCACATTTCTCGCCTTCCTATATATAAATTTGGGGGCCCTGGGGATATAATCACCTATTATTTTGTCTTCTTTCAAAATATCCCAATATTTTTATATAATGTTTTTAAACATCTTAGTTTACACCTACTTTTAGTACAAGGGAAATTTACTTTTTAGACTTAACGATTGTGGGGTTTCACTCTGGTAGATAGGGTAAGAGGGTGCAGAACAAAGGCAAAATATAGGTTTTTAACTCAAAACGTCAGTGTTTATTTACAGTTGAGGCAATTAAACAAAATAGCATGTAACTTTGCAGTCTTGGTGTTAGTTCACACACAATGGAAAGTTCATATAAGTCACCTTGCTGGCAGTTCTGCCTCCAGTAGTCCACAGCAGGCTTTATGGGGCCCGTTTCCCCAACATGCGGCTCTCAGCCTTCAAGCACGGCACAAAGCCTCAGATCCCATAAACAGAGACCTCTCTGCTGAGCCCAGCTGCCTATTTAAAGGACAGGTGCTGCCAAAACCCAGACTGGCAATTAAACTCCGGAATTTTACCTTGCCTGGCTAGAAACTAGCCCAGCCGCACATGCTGGGAGGAAAATACCTGCCTTGCCAGACATAACCCCTCACTGTGTCACAAACCCCCCATTTGTTCAAGCCTGAGGGGGTGGACACACGCCAGACAATGCACCTGGGACAGGGCATCCGCGTTTCCCTGCAACCGGCCTGCTCTGTGTTCTACTGAGAACTTAAGTTAAGTTCTGCAGAGACAAAAACCATCTGGTGACCTGGGCATTCCTGTCTTTGGCCTGGTTCATCCACTTGAGGGGAGTGGTCGGTCACCAGGCGGAACTTTCTCCCCAACAAATAGTAGCGGAGAGACTCAAGTGCCCACTCTCTCTCCACTATACTATACTTGGTTTCAGCTGGGGTAAGCTTGTGGCTTAGGAAGACAACGGGATGCTCCTTCCCGTTGACTTCCTGAGACAGTACAGCACCGAGGCCTACTTCGGAGGTATCAGTTTGTACCACGAACTCCCTCTTGAAGTCGGGGGTCAGCAAAACCGGTGACTCACCCAGGGCCGACTTCAAAGCAGCAAAAGCCTCTTCCGCCCGATCATCCCAGCGAACCATCACTGATTTTCGTCCCTTCAATAGCCCTTGTCAAGGGCGAGGCTAGAGTAGCAAAGTGGGGAACAAACCTTATATAATAGCCCATCATTCCCAGGAATGACTTTATTTGCCTAGTGGTGACAGGTGGGGGCCAATTGCGTATCGCCTCTATTTTGTTCACTTGGGGTTTGATGACTCCTCGCCCAATGACATACCCCAGGTACTTAGTCTCTTCTAACCCTATCACACATTTTTTTGTGTTAGCGGTTAGGCCAGCTTTCCGAAGGGAGTCCACTACAGCCTGCAC
This sequence comes from Bufo gargarizans, assembly GCF_014858855.1. NCBI lineage: Eukaryota > Metazoa > Chordata > Amphibia > Anura > Bufonidae > Bufo > Bufo gargarizans. Next base: position 384,630,252 of record NC_058081.1, on the reverse strand, counting down.
TTTGGGTAGGTGACCATCCCAGTCGGTATTGTGGATGACAATATCGTCCAGGTAAGCCAAAGCGTACCAACTATGTGGATGAAGCACTAGCCCCCTGAAAGAATAATAATGTTTGAGATCTTTAAGTGTATCTTTAACTTTCCTATATTCCTCCTCCCAATTTCTCAGGTTTTCTGGTGAGGGATCTTCTGTACAGAGCTCTTTCGCTTTTTAAAAAAATGCCTGTTCTGCAATCTGAGTTTTACTATTTACTTGTTTTTTCCAATTACTTAGTTGTTTATATAATATACCCCTCAGGAATGCTTTCGCCGCATCCCAAATAACCTGTTTATTGGCTGACCCTCTATTTACAAAAACCTCAGTTCTTCCTTAATATCGCTTGACCTTTATGTAAGTTTAACCAGTGAGGATTGAATCTGAATATCGTAGGATGCAGTTTAACCGAGGACCCCATCTCCATTACTAGTGCACAGTGATCTGCCATAACCATAGGTACATATTTCATACATGTTATCTTATTATATAGCAATTTCCTGTTACCAAAAATCATGTCAATCTTTGACCATGTTTGATGTGTCTTTGAATAACAGGAAAAAACCTTATCTTCCGGATTATATAATCACCAAACATCAACCCATCCAAATTCAGATATCAATCTGGCCAGATTAGTGTTACTTTTTAAAGTCTTAGGCCCCTTTCACACGGGCGAGTTTTCTGCACGGGTGCAATGAGTGAGGTGAACCGAGTGGTGATTTTCACGCATCACTTGTGCGTTGCGTGAAAATCGCAGCATGCTCCTCTTTGTGCGTTTTCCACGCAACGCAGGCCCCATAGAAGTGAATGGGGCTGTGTGAAAATCGCAAGCATCCGCAAGCAAGTGCAAATGCGGTGCGATTTTCACGCCCGGTTGCTAGGAGACGATCGGGGTGGAGACCCGATCATTATTATTTTCCCTTATAACATGGTTATAAGGGAAAATAATAGCATTCTTAATACAGAATGCATAGTACAATAGGGCTGGACCGGTTAAAAAAATAAAAAAAATGTAACTCACCTTAATCCACTTGTTCGCGCAGCCCGCCTTCTCTTCTGTCTTCATCTTTGCTGTGCACAGTAAAAGGACCTGTGGTGACGTCACTACTCTCAGCACATGGTCCGTCACATGATCCATCACCATGGTAAAAGATCATGTGATGAGCTGCAGTGACATCATCAAAGGTCCTATTCCTCAAAGAAGAAGACAGAAGAGAAGCCGGGCTGCGCGATCAAGTGGATTAAGGGGAGTTAAATTATTATTATTTTTTTTAACCTATGCATTCTGTATTAAGAATGCTATTATTTTCCCTTATAACCATGTTATAAGGGAAAATAATACAATCTACACAACACCGATCCCAAACCCGAACTTTTGTGGAGAAGTTTCGGGTTTGGGTACCAAACATGGCGATTCTTCTCACGTGTGTGCAAAACGCATGACAAAGTTTTGCACTCGCGCAGAAAAATTGCGCATTTTCACGCAACGCACCCACATCTTATCCGGGCCAAAAACATGATGCCGATGTGAAAGAGTCCTTACTATTAGATAGTTTGTCTCTACCTAAATCCATCACTGCATTATAATCCCCTACTGCAATTAATATACATTCTTGTCTCTTAATCATATATTTCTGTAACTCATACTACATCAGGCTTATACGGAGGTGGAATATAAATGTTTGCAATTACCGTGAAAATACCATTAATTTTACACTGAAGAAAGAGATACCTGCCACAGTCATCCACTTTAACTGCAATATATTCATAATTTACTTTATTGTGCACCAAAATAGAAACCCCTCTTGAATATGAAGTACCGTATACCGAACTGTATTGTGCTCCTATCCATCTTTTTTCTACACAATTTAAAAGTTCCTTATCTAGATGCATTTCCTGTAGGCAGATGATGACTGGCAAGTACCTCCCCACCCAGTCAAAAAAAGCAAACCTTTTTAACCTTTCTCCTAGCCCTCGTACGTTAATTGAAATAATTCTGATCATTCAGAAAACAATACAAACACCCTAGTCGGAGATAGAGAAAAAATAAACAACCTTCACTCTCAGGGAAACCTAATCCACCCCAAACCCATATCATAACAGAGAGCTTCTTTTACATGCATGATAAACTCCTTATATCCCGCCCCACCCTCATTCTTAAAACAACTACTTTTCACTCAAGCCCTTCAAATCTAGCCATTAATTTGCTTCTTTTGGAGAGTAAAAAAAACAATACTCACAATTTGGCTGGAAAGACCAAATTGTATTTAATTCCAGCCTGCCTCAGTCTCATGTCTATACCACCATATTTTTTTCCTTTAAGCGCTATGAGTTGCTGCCCGACTTCAGGTCTACCGCCCTGTGCTCATAGCATCATTAAAGAATGTAAAGAATGGGACAATAGACCCACAGCTGAGCTGCAACTCACAACATCATAGATCACTTTTATGCAGTGAGTTCGGCTCACATGAGCCATGGTCGGTCTGGGTAACGTGACCGTCACATGGACTACATTTCTCGGACTGCACACAATCTTGGGAAATTAGGCTAAGTGTCTAATCTTTTGAACGTAAGGAAACCAAAAGACATAACACGAGGATTTTTTTTAAGTGGTTTATTGTAAAGTATGTTAGTGAAACAGAAATTGTTCAGATGTTGTCCAAAAGGAGGTAGCGAAGTCCAGATCACAAACAAAGCCGAGGTCAAAGCACACACGATAGACACAATCCTAAAGAACGTTGGTAAGGGTAACAAAAGACCAATCACAGGCAACCTGTGGCCAGCAGGCTGCCTGTTTAAATATCCCTGAGTGGTGAATCACTTAAAGTGGCCAGCGTCACGTGACTCACATTACGCAGCCCAACATAGCCAAGCGCCGATTCATCATTATCAAGGCTCAGTTCCTCTGCTGATTGTTGTCTAGGGGAACGCTGGCCACGCTGAGGAGGCGTGCATGGCCGGGTTCTCCCCATCCCCTGGGCGGGATGCCGGCGGTGCTGCAAGGAAGAAGCGCTTCTCCGACTCCCCTTTCACGAGGGGCCACTGGACCCATAATTACTGGAGCGGGTTTTTCCGGGCGACAATCCACAATGCATCTTAGTAGCCGGCACCCAAGACCTCTCTTCAGGACCAAAGCCATTCCAATGGACCAAATATTGCAGAGAGTTCCGGACCTTCCTCGCATCAATAATCCTACAGAGCTTGAATTCTGGTTGAACGTCTACCTCCACTGGTGGTGGAGATTCCTGTGAAGGGGATACAGTAAAGACTTGCGAAAAGCATTATGGATACGAAAGGAGTCTGGTAATCTTAACTTAAAAGATTCAGAATTGATAATGTCCACAATCTCATAAGGCCCAATAAACTTATTTGAGGATACCTTCAAAGACAAATTCTTGGTGGAAAGCCACACTTTACCACCCAACTCAAAATCTACTCCTCGAGAGCGCTTTTTATGTGCATTACTTTTTTGAACCTCCTGGGCTTTTCTCAGGTTCGACTGAACCTGGGCCCAGACTGCGCACAGTTCTCTAGCCATTACATCAGCCTCTGGAGCTTGCGAAGAGGAATGGTGAAAACGAACTAATTTGCGGATGATAACCAAGATTACAGTAAACCGGAGACATACTAGTAGATGAATTCACCTGGTTGTTAATGGCAAATTCAGCCAGAGGCAGATGTTTCACCCACAGCTGTTGGTAATCGGAGATATAGCACCTCAAATACTGCTCTAAAGACTGGTTCAAACGTTCAGTTTGACCGTTGGTTTCCTAATGAAAGGCCGAAGAAAAAGACAAAGAGATGTTACATTTACGACCAAAAGCCCTCCAAAACCTTGAAACACATTGGACACCTCTATACGAAACCACATTCTCTGGAATTCGGTGTAAGCTTATAACATGATCAACAAACAGGGAAGTCAGAGTCTTGGCATTAGGCAATTTTGACAGAGGGATCAAGTGTGCCATTTTACTAAATCTGTCAACCACCACCCACGCAACTGACTTACACTTAGAAACTGGTAAATCGTTGAAGAAATCCATAGAAATATGGGACCACTGCCTTTTCGGAATGGGCAGTGGTTGTAACTCACTCACAGGATGGGACCTAGGGGTATTGGACCTGGCACAAACCTCACATGCGGAAACATATGAGTGGACATCTCTAGACAAGGTGGGTCACCAATAAAACCTGGAAACAAGTTCCTTGGTGGCATTAATACCTGGATGTCCGCTAAAAACAGAGTTGTGACAATCACCCAAAAGTCGGAGACGCAAATGAAAAGGGACAAATAATTTATCACTAGGAGATTGTACCGGATCCAAGTGTTGTCCTGCAGAAATTTCGGTCGTCAAATGACTCCTGCCGGCAATATAGGTTCAGGAGGAGTGTCAGGAGGTTGGAAAGCACAGAAACTTCGGGACAGGGCATCAGCTTTAATATTTTTACTTCCTGGCCTGAAAGTAATACAGAAGTTAAAACATGTGAAGAACAATGCCCATCTAGCCTGTCTGGGATTCAAACGTTTAGCAGACTCCAAAAATATTAGATTTTTATGGTCAGTAAGAACTGTAACCCGATGTAGGGCCCCCTCCAAAAAATAACGCCGCTCCTCAAAGGCCCACTTAATAGTAAGTAATACTCTGTTCCCAATATCATAATTTCTCTCGGTAGGAGAGAACTTACGAGAGAAGAATGCACACAGTCTCAGGTTCATGAAAGTTAATGACCCCTGGGAGAGTACCGCTCCTACCACATCTTTGTAGGCGTCGACCTAGACCACAAAAGGCTTCTCTTGGTCAAGTTGGACCAAAATAGGGGCGTTAACAAAACACCTATTGAGTGTTTCAAAAGCCTTAGTGATCCTTTCTGGTTAGGTCAGTGAAAGGCTTAATGAAAACCGAAAAAATAAATAAATAAAAAATCCGGAAGTAATTGGAAAAACCCCAAAAACGTTGTAACGCTTTTAGAGAAGAGGGTCTCACCAATTCCAGAATCGCGTGCACCTTCCCTGGATCCATCCCAGGCCTCATGCACACAACCATTATGTGTTTTGCGGTCCGCAAAACATGGATGGCGTCCATGCGCGTTCCACAATTTGCGGAATGGCATGGACAGCCATTAATATAACTGCCTATTCTTGTCTGCAAAACGGACAAGAATAGGACAGGTTATTTTTTTGGGCGGACCACGGAACGGAGCAACGGATGCAGACAGCACACAGAGTGCTGTCCGCATCTTTTGCGGTTCTATTGAAGTGAATGGGTCCGCATCCAAGCCGCAAAAACTGTGGCTCGGATGCGGACCAAAACAACGGTCATGTGCATGAGGCCCTAAACGATTGGGGTGTAAGAAAATACCCCAAAAACTAAATTTCTTGCACCCCAAAAATAGATTTTTCACCTTTAGCAAACAGTTGGTTTTCTCGAAGAACCTCCAGTACATGTCTAGTGTGGCTAACACGAGACTCCCAATCGGGTGAATAAATCAAAATATTGTCTAAATAAACAATCAAAAATTTACAAATGAAATGCCAGAAAATATCATTGACAAAATTCTGGAAAAATCGCTGGGGCATTGCTTAAAACCAAATGGCATCACTGTATATTCAGGAGAAGTTGGGCAATGTGTTTTCGGGTGTCTTTTTACATATACCCATGCTGGGTGAGAGAAAGACAACTTTTCCAATTTTTTTTATACAAAGTTGGCATTTGACAGAGATATTTATCTCACCCAGCATGGGTATATGTAAAAAGACACCCAAAAACACATTGCCCAACTTCTCCTGAGTACGGCGATACCACATGTGTGACACTTTTTTGCAGCCTAGGTGGGCAAAGGGGCCCACATTCCAAAGAGCACCTTTAGGATTTCACAGGGCATTTTTAACACATTTTGATTTCAAACTACTTCTCACGCATTAGGGCCCCTAAAATGCCAGGGCAGTATAAATACCCCACAAGTGACCCCATTTTGGAAAGAAGACACCCCAAGGTATTTCGTTGTGAGCATAGTAAGTTCATGGAAGTTTTTATTTTTTGTCACAAGTTAGTGGAATATGAGACTTTGTAAGAAAAAAATAATAATAAAAAAAAATAAAAAATCTGCATTTTCGCTAACTTGTGCCCAAAAAAAGTTCTAGGAACTCGCCATGCCCCTCACGGAATACCTTGGGGTGTCTTCTTTCCAAAATGGGGTCACTTGTGGGGTATTTATACTGCCCTGGCATTTTAGGGGCCCTAATGCGTGAGAAGTAGTTTGAAATCAAAATGTGTTAAAAATGCCCTGTGAAATCCTAAAGGTGCTCTTTGGAATGTGGGCCCCTTTGCCCACCTAGGCTGCAAAAAAGTGTCATACGTGGTATCGCCGTACTCAGAAGAAGTAGGGAAATGTGTTTTGGGGTATATTTTTATATATACCCATGCTGGGTGAGAGAAATATCTCTCTAAAAGTCAACTTTTCCCATTTTTTTATACAAACTTGTCATTTGACACAGATATTTCTCACCCAGCATGGGTATATGTAAAAAGACACCCCAAAACACATTGCCCAACTTCTCCCGAGTACGGCGATACTACACTTTTTTGCAGCCTAGATGCGCAAAAAGGCCCAAATTCCTTTTAGGAGGGCATTTTTAGGCATTTGGATTCCAGACTTCTTCTCACGCTTTAAGGCCCCTAAAATCCCAGGGCCAAGTTAGCGGAAATTTATTTTTCATTAGTTTTTTTCTCACAAAGTCTCCCTTTCCGCTAACTTGGGATAAAAATTTAAATCTTTCATGGACTCAATATGCCCCTCAGCAAATACCTTGGGGTGTCTTCTTTCCGAAATGGGGTCATTTGTGGGGTGTCTGTACTGCCCTGGCATTTGAGGGTCTCCACAATCATTACATGTATGGCCAGCATTAGGAGTTTCTGCTATTCTCCTTATATTGAGCATACGGGTAATGAGATTTATTTTTTCCGTTCAGCCTCTGGGCTGAAACAAAAAATGAACGGGACAGATTTCTTCATTCGCATCAATCAATGTGGATGAAAAAATCTCTGCCCCCCCCAAAAAAAAAAAAAAACAGGAGGGGAAAGGCGTCTGCCAGAACATAGGAGCTCCGCCCAACATCCAAACCCACTTAGCTCGTATGCCCTGGCAAACCCCATTTCTCCATTCACATCAATCGATTTGGATGAAAAAATCATTGCCTTTTTTTTTTTTATATACAAAGTGTTTGCCAAAGCATATGAACACCGCCGCCCCCTCAGCTCATAAGCCTAGGCAAACGTATCTTTTTTACGTCATGCAGCGGCGCATACACTGACTTTTGTGTAATCGGACAGCAGCGCAATGCTTCTGTCAGAATGCACATCAGTGCTGCAGCTGGTTCATCGGTTGGTCCACCTAGAAGGTAAAAAAAAAAAAAAAAAAAAAAAACAGGCCGCAACGCAATCAATTTATTAACATGAACTTTATAATAACATTTGAGCAGAACATTAACTTTATTGAACTTTTGGAACAGAACATTTTTTGCTTACCGGTGATTTATTTTTGTTTTGCTTTTTTTTTTAACCTTTTTATAAGACAAACCTCTCCTTCCCCTTGGGACAATGTGCAAAGCGCAAATCGCCCAGAGATGTGGCGAAGTACATTATGCACTTTGTCCCAGGTGAAAGGAGAGGTTTGCAGCAGCTGTGAGTGAAAGGGCCCTAACAGCCCTGTGTTCCTGTCCTGTGTAACGTAATCCCTATGCTAATAGTGTACCTGTGTGTGGTACTTCCGGAAACACTCCCCTAAGCATAGGGCAGGGTGGTCAGGGCAGTCAGGACAGAAATAGCGGGTGTCACGCCTTATTCCACTCCTGCTACAGACACAACATCTTTTTCGGGGTGGCGCTTGGGTTGAGGTACCAGCAACGACATTGGGGAAATGTTGCTCGTGTAGACGGCTCACTACACTGGTGGATGGGGCCACGGAACCTCCTGGATACAGGAGGTTCTCAATGATCTCTTCCTGAAATTTGAGGACGGATCCTGTTCTCCCAGCCTTACTGTAGAGAACAAAACTATTATATAGAGCCAATTGAATTAAATATACAGACACCTTCTTATACCAGCGTCTGGTGTGGCGGGACACTAAATAAGGAGCCAACATCTGGTCATTTAAGTCCACCCCTCCCATGAGCAAATTATAGTCGTGGACCGAGAGGGGCTTTTTAATGACACTGGTTGCTCGTTCTATTTGTAATGTTGTGTCTGCGTGAATGGAGGAGAGCATGTAAACGTCACGCTTGTCTCTCCATTTCACAGCGAGCAGTTCTTCGTTACACAAGGCAGCCCTCTCCCCCCCTTGCAAGACGGGTGGTAACGAGCGTTGGGGGAAACCCCGGGGTCGCGCGGTGCCACAGCAGCCAATCTGTTCTAGAAACAAATGCCTGAACATTTGTGTAGAAATTGTCCACATAAAGATGGTACCCCTTGCCAAATAAGGGTGACACCAAGTCCCAGACTGTCTTCCCACTGCTCCCCAGGTAGTCAGGGCAACTGAAATTTGTGTGTATAGCCTGTAGCCCTTTCACAGAGCTTATACAATTTGACCCCATACCGGGCACGCTTGCTTGGGATGTATTGTTTGAAGCTAAGGCGCCCGGGAAAATGTATAAGGGACTCGTCTATGCAGATGTTTTGCTCAGGGGTATACAAATCTGTAAATTTGGTGTTAAGGTGGTCTATTAGGGGCCAAATTTTGTGGAGCCGATCAAAAGTTTGGTGGCCTCTGGGCCGAGAGGTGCTGTTGTCACTAAAGTGCAGGAAATGCAGGATGGCCTCAAATCGTGCCCTGGACATGGCAGCAGAGAACATGATGATGATGAAGAATTGGGTTTGTGGACCAATATGACCGCAATTCATGCTTTTTTGTTAGGCCCATGTTGTGGAGAAGGCCCAGAAATTTTTGGAAACTTGGACGGGTTTCCACCGGAAAGACTGGGCATAATAGCTTCCCAGGTTGGCGGTTATAAATTGAGTGGCATACCGATTTGTTTCTGCCACGACTAAGTCCAAGAGCTCCGCAGTCAAGAACGGCTCAAAAAATCCCAGTGCCGAACCCATCTGAGCTGTCTCAACCCGAACTCCAGACTGGGCGGTGAAGGGGGAACTACTGGTGTGGCTAAAGTTGGGGGCTGCCAATCAGGGTTTGCCAGCACCTCAGGGACTCTACGGGCCTGTCTGTGCGGTGGCTGCGACGGGGGAACTAATGCACGTGCCACCGTACCAGCTTCAACTGCCCTTCTGGTGCTCGCCACTTCACCATGTTGTACAGCAGTGCTGGTACTAGGTCCAGGATGGGCTGCGCTGCTGGTGTATGCCTCACCACGTAATCCGACAGCGTCAGCCCCACTCTGCTGCCCTTGAAGCGGATTCTGCACAACCTGTGGTCTAGCAACACGGGGCCGGGTACGCCTGGTGGTATCAGGGACCTCAACCTCCTCGTCCAAACTTTGGGTCAGACTGCCACTGCTTTCTACAGGTTTATATTCTGACCCGCTGGATTCGTCAGATGAGGGTTCCCATTCCTGATCCGACTGGGCCAGAAGCCTGTAGGACTCTTCAGAAGAATACCCCTTATTTGCCATTTGGTCAACTAAATTTAGGGGGTATTCCCTGAGACTACCCAAGAAAAAAAGCAAGCCTGTCTTACAAAATGGGAAGCTAGCTAAGTATCGGAAGCCGCTGCGATTGATAAAAAATATCAAAACTGATTTTTTTTTTATCACCGCAGCGCTTGTGAAGTGATTGTGCAGTGATAAAAAAAAATTTAAAATTTTGTCACTGCGGCAGGGCGGGTGTGGGTGAACGCACGTGTGGGCGACCGATCAGGCCTGATTGGGCAAAAACTGCGTTTTGGGTGGAGGGCGAGCTAAGGTGACACTAATACTATTATAGATCTGACTGTGATCAGTTCTGATCACTTACAGATACTATAAAAGTACCAATGCTGGTTAGCGATATGCTAATCAGCGTATCAGTGACTGCGGTGCGGTGGGCGCTAACCGACGCTAACTGCCTAACAAAGGGGCCTAAACTATCCTAAACCTAACAGTCAATACTAGTGAAAAAAAAAAGTGACAGTTTACACTGATCACTTTTTTCCCCTTTCACTAGGTGATTGACAGGGGCGATCAAGGGGTTAATTGGGGTGATCTGGGGCTAAGTGTACTGTTGGTGTGTACTCACTGTGATCTGTGCTCCTCTGCTGGAACCAACCGACGAAAAGGTCCATCAGAGGAGCACAGAAGCCATTTAACACCTTATATTTATAAATAGCCTTCACGCCGGCGCGTGAAGGTGCCTGAGTCAGCCGCCTCCGGAACGCGATCCTGCGTTAGGCGGTCCGGAGGCGGTTAAAAGCAGTTTCCCACTCATCCCCCTCCTTGATACAAATGAGATCATATGCTTCCCTGAGGTCGAGTTTAGTGAACCATTGAGCTCCAAGGACCTGATTAAACAGGTCTGGAATCAACGGCAAAGGGTATTGATTTTTCACAGTAATTTTGTTCAACTCTCGATAATCAATACAAGGTCTTAACCCACCATCTTTTTTTTAACAAAGAAAAATTATGCCCCCATAGGGGAAACCAAAAGGTCTGACCTTTCTGTAAACTTTCCTTCAACTAGTCCCTCATAGACCTCCGTTCAGGGCCATATACACATACCTAAAGAATTATTAGGAACACCATACTAATACGGTGTTGGACCCCCTTTTGCCTTCACAACTGCCTTAATTCTACGTGGCATTGATTCAACAAGGTGCTGATTGCACACAGATAATGTAGTAGATGTTACATGCAGTCCTATGTAACACAGCAATAAGTCTCAGAGTACAAATAAGGCTACTTTCACACCAGCGTTTTTGCTGGATCCGTCATGGATCAGCAAAAACGCTTCCGTCATAATAATACAACCGTCTGCATCCGTTCTGAACGGATCCGGTTGTGTTATCTCTAAAATAGCCAAGATGGATCTGTCTCTAAAACCATTGAAAGTCAATGGGGGACAGATCCGTTTTCTTTTGTGTATGAGAAAATTGATCCGTCCCCATTGACTTACATTGTGTGTCATGACGGATCCATCTTGCTCCGCACCACATCACAGACAGAAAAACGCTGCTTGATATGAAAGCACAATGAAATTCCAGCACTCACGATTTTGGTAGCTAAAATCTTCATCTTTTATTCAGGCAGTAGACATATAGACAGGACATCCACCCACAAGTGCAGCAACCTTGACGCGTTTCGAACAGTAGTTCTTAGTCGTAACGCTGCTTCCAATCTTAGGTGACAAAGCCAACCTCCTTTTATACTATATGCGGTGCCACCATGTAGCTTATGGGCACCAAATATGGCGTCCAGGTAAGGCTACTTTCACACCTGCGTTCGATCGGATCCGTTCTGAACGGATCCGCTCATATTAATGCAGACGGTGGCTCCGTTCAGAACGGATCCGTCTGCATTAAACTTAGAAAAATTTTCTAAGTGTGAAAGTAGCCTGAGCGGATCCGTTCAGACTTTCAATGTAAAGTCAATGGGGGACGGATGCGCTTGAAGATTGAGACATATGGTGTCATCTTCAAGCGGATCCGTCCCCATTGACTTACATTGTAAGTCGGAACGGATCCGCTCGCCTCCGCACGGCCAGGTGGACACCCGAACGCTGCTTGCAGCGTTCAGGTGTCCGCTCACTGAGCGGAGCGGAGGCTGAGCGCTGGCAGGCGAATGCATTCTCAGTGGATCCGCCTCCACTGAGAATGCATTAGGGCCAGACGGCTGCGTTCAGGCCCGTTCGTGAGCCCCTTCAAACGGAGCTCACGAGCGGACACCTGAACGCAGGTGTGAAAGGAGCCTAAACAAACAAATCTGCACCTTTTTCTGGAAAACGCTGGCAAATCACATGTGCCAGGGTAGCAAAACCGTATAAGAAATTACCGAACGTTTTCGCCAGCTTCACTCTCTTATCAGACCCTTTGTCAACAGTCGCCTGATCAACCGATATCAAAGACCAGATATCAACAAGCTCGTGTTTACAAATACAATCCTTGTCAGGGGACAAGTGAGTACCGAGAGGGGGGACACCACAGAACAATGAATCACAAATGGACAATCCAGTGGTAGACGGCAGATCCTTCATGGGCTGTGAGTGTGACACACCGGAAAGGGGAGGTGAAGGCAAAGGTACCATACCCCCTTCCAAGCGTGCAACAACCATTTTTAACACCAACACTAAATCCGCCTGAGAATTTTCAGAAGCAGACCAAGCATGTACACAAGACAACTCACTCACAGACCGTATCCCTGCAGACTCCAGGGGTATATTGGCTGAGGAAATGATTGCCAGAGCCGGTGCCTGTCCCGCACCAGGAATGCCGGCCACAGGAACTTCACGGGAGGACTCAGCCAATCGCTTTTAGCAGCTCCCCGTACTCTGCCTTATCCGTTTCCTGCTATTAGAAGCCGAACCACAAGCTGAAGAGGAGGAGGACAAATCCATGAATAAAGATGATGAACACCTAGAACAACTGCGATGACTACCGCGTCGACCACTGCGGGAACTCCTATGACGACTCTTTTTCTTCCTCAACTCACTTAGAATTGGAAAAGGGATGGCAACTACCTGCGCTGCCTACTCTACGGCACCAGTAAGGTCCTCCAACTGGACCAGGTATAATATGAGAATGAATACCAGGAATTGGTGCTGGAAGCATGCAATAACCTGTCAGAGCCAGCAGGGGGCTATCTGAACTGTGCACCAGCCGCACTTTACCTGAGGCTTCCACAGGGGCAACAGCACTCCCCCATATGACTCTGCACAGCCGCCCTAAACAAGGATTAATTCCTCACCACTTTCCCCACAGCTGGAGCTGTGGAGACAGCCGGCACACGGACAGGGGACCTGTGTAGGAACTGAGGCACCGAGAACACTGTAGAGAGGGGGATGGGCACACCTCGTTCCACTTACAACCCAGACACCAGGGATGGGAACAGCACAGGCATTGGCAGCCGACTGCTGCTTGTACCGGGACCTCTCCTGATGAGAGGCTGGGGCAGGCAGCCCTGCCACTGAGGATAAGAAGAGACCCAGAGGAGCTATGTGCTTGCTGCGCCATCAGTGCAGGACAGGCATGCTTCCCTGAGCTCTGTGGCCACATAACTGAGCTGTCGTCACCTAGCAACATCCAGGTCAGCATTCGGGACCTGGCCCCGCCCACGTGACGTCGCAGGGTGAGCAATACTCCGGGCAGGAGGCACTGAGTAGTTTAGTCCGGTGCCCGGGAGCAGCAGCGCAGAGCTCTGTACTATAGCCGGATCCTACACTATGGCACAGATTGTCACCCTCAATGGCCCCTCTCCCTGGGGGTTTAGACTGGTGGGGGGCAAGGACTTCAGCACCCCTCTGACTATATCCCGGGTAAGTGGCATTGTTGCATCTCTCATACATGCGGAGTAACTTTCAGCAGAGAGACGGAAACTTAGGTATAGGACTTCTGGATGCCCAGCTGGCACCCGCCTTTTCCAGGGCTGCATGTCTTTCAAAGGATATCTCCCTGGTCATTGTGCCTTGGATCATTCCTAGTGTCCATAGGCATGCTGTGGCGATGTATAGCTAGGATTAGTGACCGTGTGCAGGGGGTAAATACTAGTAGTCTTGTCAGGAGATTCCTTATAGAGGCAGTTTATATCCATTTTTTAGATTGGTACCACATCACATATCATGGCATCTGTGGTACCAGTACAGTCATTGATCAGCCAGGTGGTGTGCTTGGACTGGTCCTTGTGAATGGTGATGATTCTGATCCAGTCACACCCATCATCCTGGTCAGAAATCTTCAGCAAATGATGGAGTGCAGGCAACGACCTACTTTTACAGGATTAAATGATTATAGCTTTCACCCATATGTCCCTGTGGTCCTGAACTGCTGCTCTGAGGATGTGCTTGCCATCAGAGGTACAGGACTGATGCCTTCCTAGCACGTTACATATACCAAAACTGACCACGATGGCAGATTTAACTGAAATTGGTCTACCTGGAAGTGGGAATGCCAGTCTGGATGTTCTGTGTGTTGCCCTCTGGACATAATAAGGTGCCTGCTGCTCTACCTACAGAAGATTCTGAAAAGACTAAAAATGCCACCCTTTCTACTGACTTAGTTGATACATAGCAGATTTGTGGCAGAAATTTCTGCATCTGAAAATCAGTTCCATTAATCTGAACGAGATGCTTGGAGTTCTGCAAGTCCCAAGAGGGAATTCCTCATTAAAGGAAGCTGCCACTCCAGTGCTCCATAATGGTCCTAATTTACTGTGCTGGAGGAGCGATGTCACATCGGCATATATGTGGCCAGAGTGTCACAGGAGTAGATGGCACACTAGCACTGCATTCAACACTAGCAAGTCAATGGGGATTTATGAAGTGAATATTGCTTCTTTTGTTATTTTATGTTATTTCCATTGGCCAACCCCTTTTAGGGGATCTCGGAAAACCCCTTTAGGCCTCCTGCACACAACAGTATTTTTTAACGTCCCGCAAAACGTGGTTCCATTGTACCGTGATCCGTGCCCGTTTTTTCTTCCGTGATTTTTGGAGGATCCACGGACATGAAAAAAAAAAAATCGAAGTCAAGTTTGCCATTGAAATGATAGGAAAAAACTGACACGGATCACGGACGCGGATGACAATCTTGTGTGCATCCGTGATTTTTCACGGATCCATTGTGGCCATGAAAAAAATAGGACAGGTCATATTTTTTTCACGGACAGGAAACATGGATCACAGATGCGGCTGCCAAACGTGCAGTTTCCGATTTTTCCACGGACCCATTGAAAGTCAATCGGACCGCATAAAAACACGTTAAACGGGACAACGGCTACGGGTGCACACAACGGTTGTGTGCAGGAGGCCTTAAGTAATATAACATTTTTGAAGCAGTTTTTAAAAAAAAAAATTTTTTCTAAGGGCTGTTTCACACGAGCAGATGCCGAGCGTGACATCCGCTCCGTGAATGACAGCCAAGACCCGATGCAGACTGCAGAAGCACGGAGCATTAACATGACTGATAATGCTCCGTGCCTCTCTGTGACCTCTTTACTACGAAATCACAGTGAGATAAAGTTGTCATTGTGATTTCGTAGTAAACAGATCACAGAGAGGCACGGAGCATTATCAGTCATGTTACTGCTCCGTGCTTCTGCTGTCCGCATCGGGTCTTGGCTGTCAATCACGCAGCGGATGTCACGCACGGCATCAGCTCGTGTGAAACAGCCCTAAGGCTGAAGGGGGTAGGGTGGGGTGAGTATAATTGAAAGCTTTACTCTTTTACCACCACTGCCAGGAGAAACCTCAAACATTTTGCATATGAAACCACCCTCAGCCAGAATCCTGGTGCATTTAGCTTAGTAAATCTCCCCCATTTCGTTAGTGCCTCCAATGTGGATGTTGGGAGACACTTCTAATGTTGCTAAATAATTATTATTGCCTAAACCAATTTTTTTATTCATTAAAATTTCCTGTGTGTATATCCAAAGATTTGCTTTTGTTAGAGGCATCAATAAATGTCCTCATCAAACAGATCTAATGATGCAACTCCTACAGACTAGTCTATAGGCTGTGGACATAGATCATAGCCGATCACTGAAGGACTGAACAGGAAGACGCCCTGTGATCATCTTGGTATTGGGAGACCCTTCTAACAAAAACTGCTTGCTTTCCAAAAACCTGACATTATAACAGGGGTGTGTAGAGTTTTATATCCACTGTATGTATATACAGTGGATATAAAACTCTACACACCCCTGTTATAATGTCAGGTTTCTGTGATGTAAAAAAAATGAGACAAAGATAAATAATTTCATAACTTTTTCCACCTTTAATGTGACCTATAAGCTGTACCATTGAATTGAAAATTAAACTGAAATCTTTTAGGTAGAGGGAAGAAATGTGGTTGCATAACTGGGGATGTAGCGGTGTTCAGAATTAAGCAATCACAATCAAAATCATGTTAAATAGGAGTCTGCATACACCCACCATAATTTAAAGTGCCTCTGATTAACCCCAAATAAAGTTCAGCTGCTCTGGTTGGTCTTTCCTGAAATTTTCTTAGTCGCATCCCACAGCAAAAGACATGGTCCACAGAGAGCTTCCAAGGCATCAGAGGGATCTCATTGTTAAAAGGTATCAGTCAGGAGAAGGGTACAAAAGAATTTCCAAGGCATTAGATATACCATGGAACACAGTGAAGACAGTCATCATCAAGTGGAGAAAATATGGCACAACAGTGACATTACCAAGGACTGGACGTCCCTCCAAAATTGACGAAAAGACTAGAAGAAAACCCAAAGCAATTCAAATCAACCAAGGAATGGCTTTACCAGAAGAAGATTAAAGTTTTGGAATGGCCCAGACCTGAATCCGATTGAAAATCTGTGGGGTGATCTGAAGAGGGCCGTGCACAGGAGATGCCCTCGCAATCTGACAGATTTGGGGTGTTTTTGCAAAGAAGAGTGGGCGAATCTTGCCTAGTCAAAATATGCCATGACTCATAACCAAAAAGACTGAGTGCTGTAATAAAATCAAAAGGTGCTTCAACAAAGCATTAGTTAAAGGGTGTGCACACTTATGCAACCATATTATTTTATTTTTATATATTTTCTTCCCTCTACCTAAAAGATTTCAGTTTGTTTTTCAATTGAATGGTACAGTTTATAGGTCACATTAAAGGTGGAAAAAGTTCTAAAATGATTCATCTTTGTCTCATTTTTTTTTTTTTTTACAGCACAGAAACCTGACATTTTAACAGGAGTGTGTAGACTTTTTTTTATATCCACTGTACATAGGGGCAAATTATCATGAGGGAAATCATTTAAATCAGTTTTGCTCGAGGGCTCATGCACACGAGCATACTTGCTCAGTACATATAGGGACTGGCCGTGTGCACTCCATATCATGGATACGGATCCATTGACATGAATGGTTCCTCATCTGCCAGATACAACTGAAAATAGGATTTCAAATATCTTTTTGCAGTGTGGAGGCATGGATCGAAAGCCTATTGAAGCGCTTCTTTGTGCTTCTGATCCATGTCTCCACACTGCAAAAAGATGTTCTACTTTTGGCCGTATGTTCCGGATTGCGGACCCATTCAAGTCAATGGGTCTGCTTCTGTAAGCGGAGCGCACACGGCCTAATTGCGGTCCACAGCATGGGCCCTGAGCAAGTAGTCATAAAACCCTGAGTCTGTTTTCTTTTCCCTAAAGATATCAAATGATGCACATTTTTTTTATACGTTTGTTGCGTCTTTTAATATGTTTATAGATGTTGCTTCAGGTATTATGTCAACACCTCCCCTTTCTGCACTGAACTTGCCACATTTGTTTATTACTTTCACACCTGCGTTGGATGCGGATCTGTCTTGTATCTGCACAGAAGGATCCGCACCGATAATGCAAACGCTTGTATCCGTTCATAACGGATCCGTTTGCATTCTTCATAAAAAAAAAAAAAGTCTAAGTCAAAACGTTTTCATTTGCACCATATTGTGTCAGTGAAAACGGATTTGTCCCCATTGACTTACATTGTAAGTCAGGACGGATCCGTCTGGCTCTGCATCGTCAGGCGGACATCAAAACGCAAGCTGTGTTTTAGTGTCCGCCTCAAAAGCGCAACGGAGACCAAATGCAGCCAAATTGATGCATTCGGAGCGGCTCCTTATCCATTCAGAATGCATTGGGGCTAAACTGATCAGTTTTGGGCCGCTTGTGAGAGCCCTGAAACGGATCTCACAAGCGGACCCAGAAACGCCAGTGTGAAAGTATCCTAATTCTCACTTCAGCAAGTGATATTTATCATGTAGACAAAGTTAATATAAGTTGCTTACTAATGTACTGTGATTCTCCATATTGTCTCCTTTGCTGGCTAGATTCATTTTTCAATCCCATTATACACTGCTGGTATCCAGGGGTTATAACCAACCTGCAATCTAGCAGTGGTGACCATGCTTGCACACTGTAGGAAAATGCTCTTTTTCCTACAGAGAGTGCTGTAAAATCACAGAAAAAATGAATAAATAAAAATAAAAAAATTTGCGCAAGAAAACCTAAGCCAGAATTCAGAAATGCAGGCTTAATAAATCCCCCATAATGTATATGTGGTGTATTGTATTGTATCTTTCATTTTATATATATATATATATATATATATATATATATATATATATATATATACACACACACACAGTTGAAACTCGAAAAATTTGAATATCTTGCAAAAGTCCATTTATTTTAGTAATGCAAATTAAAAGAATTGCATTAATGCAGCTTCAAATTAGAATTGTGTGAAAAGGTTCAATATTCTAGGCTCAAAGTGTCACACTCTAGTCAGCTAATTAATCCATACCCCCTGAGCAATGGCTACCTCAGAATTGTGTTGTGACTTTTGGGTTTTATAAACTGTAAGCCAATCCCAAATTATAACAAATAAAGGCTTGAAATTTCTCGCTTTGCATGTAATGAGTCTATCTCATATGTTAGTTTCACCTTTTAAGTTGCATTAAGCCTCATGGACATGTCCGTGGAACACGGACCGTGAGATACCGGCCTGGATTCCTGCTGAGTGCAGGAGCGCATGGCGTCATTAGTTGCTATGACGCTGTGCGCCCGCTGCTGTACAGTAATACACTCGTATTATATATGAGTGTATTACTTTACAGCCGCGGCGGCACGAAGCGCACGGCATCACAGCAACCAATGCTATGTGAGTCCATGCGCTCCTGCACTCAGCAGGAATCCAGGCCGGTATCTCATGGTTCGTGTTCCACAGACGTGTGTATGAGGCTTTACTGAAATAAATTAACTTTGCATGATATTCAAATTTTTCGAGTTTCGTGTATATGTGTGTATATATATATATATATATATATATATATATATATATATATATATATATATATATTAGGGCTGCACGATATCGGAATTTTGTGCGATTGCGATTAGGGCCCTAAAAATTGCGATAACGATATGCGATGCAATATTTTAAGGGAATTGTGCTAGACTCTAGGTCTATTTGCTTGGATTTTCCCATATGAGCCGCTGACGCGGCTGGGTATGACATAGTTATGGGGGATCTGTGGAGGACGCTGTTATGGGGGATCTGTGGAGGACGCTGTTATGGGGGGGGATCTGTGGAGGACGCTGTTATGGGGGGGGGATGTGTGGAGGACGCTGTTATGGGGGGGGATCTGTGGAGGACGCTGTTATGGGGGGGGATCTGTGGAGGACGCTGTTATGGGGGGGGGGGATCTGTGGAGGACGCTGTTATGGGGGGGGATCTGTGGAGGACGCTGTTATGGGGGGGGATCTGTGGAGGACGCTGTTATGGGGGGGGATCTGTGGAGGACGCTGTTATGGGGGGGGATCTGTGGAGGACGCTGTTATGGGGGGGGATCTGTGGAGGACGCTGTTATGGGGGGGGATCTGTGGAGGACGCTGTTATGGGGGGGGATCTGTGGAGGACGCTGTTATGGGGGGGATCTGTGGAGGACGCTGTTATGGGGGGGATCTGTGGAGGACGCTGTTATGGGGGGGGATCTGTGGAGGACGCTGTTATGGGGGGGATCTGTGGAGGACGCTGTTATGGGGGGGATCTGTGGAGGACGCTGTTATGGGGGGGATCTGTGGAGGACGCTGTTATAGGGGATGTGTGCTATGACACATAGGGCCATGAGGGGGGCCAGCATAAGACACACATATAGCATCTTATGCTGGTCCCCCTCATTGCCCTATGTGTCCTAAACTGCAATAAACATAATTGGCTTTGTGTGTGAAGTATTTTACTACTGTGTGAAACAAGCTCTCTCCTATTGATAAAATGGCCAGCCTCTGTAGTCTGTATCTGTACTCACTGTCACAGTACTATGAATGCACTGCAGCGAGCGGCAGCGAGGTGGCCGGCCGGTGCGTGACTGACATCACTTAGTAAAAGTAAAAGCCAGTTATGTGCGTGGGGCCCCTTCATATATAATCGCTGCATTTTCGGGTCGGCCAAATCGCCATATCGCATTTGGCGATTATCGCGATTCGATTATTTTTTCGATATATCGTGCAGCCCTAATATATAATATATATATATATATATATATATATACAGTACAGAGCAAAAGTTTGGACGCCTTCTCATTCAAAAAGTTTTCTTTATTTTCATGACTATGAAAATTGTAGATTTACACTGAAGGCATCACAACTATGAATTAACACATGTGGAATTATATGCATAACAAAAAAGTGTGAAACAACTGAAAATATGTCATATTGTAGGTTCTTCAAAGTAGCCACCTTTTGCTTTGATTACTGCTTTGCACACTCTTGGCATTCTCTTGATGAGCTTCAAGAGGTAGTCGCCTGAAATGGTTTTCACTTCACAGGTGTGTCCTGTCAGGTTTAATAAGTGGGATTTCTTGCCTTATAAATGGGGTTGGGACTATCAGTTGCGTTGTGGAGAAGTCAGGTGGATACACAGCTGATAGTCCTACTGAATAGACTGTTAAAATTTGTATTATGGCAAGAAAAAAGCAGCTAAGTAAAGAAAAACGAGTGGCCATCATTACTTTAAGAAATGAAGGTCAGTCAGTCCGAAAAATTGGGAAAACTTTGAAAGTGTCCCCAAGTGCAGTCACAAAAACCATCAAGCACTACAAAGAAACTGGCTCACATGCGGACCACCCCAGGAAAGGAAGACCAAAGGTCACCTCTGCTTCCGAGTCACCAGCCTCAGAAATCGCAGGTTAACAGCAGCTCAGATTAGAGAGCAGGTCAATGCCACACAGAGTTCTAGCAGCAGACACATCTCTAGAACAACTTTTAAGAGGAGACTGTGTGAATCAGGCCTTCATGGTAGAATATCTGCTAGGAAACCACTGCTAAGGACAGGCAACAAGCAGAAGAGACTTGTTTGGGCTAAAGAACACAAGGAATGGGCATTAGACCAATGGAATTCTGTGCTTTGGTCTGATGAGTCCAAATTTGAGATCTTTGGTTCCAACCACCGTGTCTTTGTGCGACACAGAAAAGGTGAACGGATGGACTCTACATGCCTGGTTCCCACCGTGAAGCATGGAGGAGGAGGTGTGATGGTGTGGGGGTGCTTTGCTGGTGACACTGTTGGGGATTTATTCAAAATTGAAGGCATACTGAACCAGCATGGCTACCACAGCATCTTGCAGCGGCATGCTATTCCATCCGGTTTGCGTTTAGTTGGACCATCATTTATTTTTCAACAGGACAATGACCCCAAACACACCTCCAGGCCGTGTAAGGGCTATTTGACCATGAAGGAGAGTGATGGGGTGCTGCGCCAGATGACCTGGCCTCCACAGTCACCGGACCTGAACCCAATCAAGATGGTTTGGAGTGAGCTGGACCGCAGAGTGAAGGCAAAAGGGCCAACAAGTGCTAAGCATCTCTGGGAACTCCTTCAAGACTGTTGGAAGACCATTTCAGGTGACTACCTCTTGAAGCTCATCAAGAGAATGCCAAAAGTGTGCAAAGCAGTAATCAAAGCAAAAGGTGGCTACTTTGAAGAACCTAAAATATGACATATTTTCAGTTGTTTCACACTTTTTTGTTATATATATAATTCCACATGTGTTAATTCATAGTTTTGATGCCCCTGTGTGAATCTACAATTTTCATAGTCATGAAAATAAAGAAAACTCTTTGAATGAGAAGGTGTGTCCAAACTTTTGGTCTGTACTGTATATACATATTAGGGCTGCACGATATATCGAAAAAATAATCAAATTTTATCAATGGGAGAGAGCTTGTTTCACACAGTAGTAAAATACTTTACACACACAGCCAGTTATGTGCGCAGTTTAGGACACATGAGGGGGCACATAAGGCCATGAGGGGGACCAGCATAAGATGCTATATGTGTGTCTTATGCTGGCGCCCCTCATGGCCCTATGTGTCATAGCGCAGATCCACCCCATAACAGTGCCATCCACAGATCCACCCCATAACAGTGCCATCCACAGATCCACCCCATAACAGTGCCATCCACAGATCCACCCCATAACTGTGTCATACCCAGCCGCATCAGCGGCTCATATGGGAAAATCCTAGCAAATAGACCTCTAGCACAATTCCCTTAAAATATCACATCTCATATCGTTATCGCAATTTTTAGGGCCCTAATCGCAATCACACAAAATTCCCATATCGTGCAGCCCTAATAAATATATATATATAATTATAATATTTTTGTTGGAAGATAAAACCAAAGTGGCATTATCAGAATTATAAGCTGGTGTTTGAGCTCCCCGGTTGATTAATTAAGAATGACCATGGGATTATTCAGGGATAAGTACCCCAGCCGTGCTGGAAGCATAGATGTCTTCATTGACAAAGAGCAATTTATTCTTTCTAACCCAAAATGTAATAACCCTCATGTATTTTGGTTGTGATGGAGGTCCTTTATTTTGGGACACATTTATTAAGAACAGTGTTTTATATGCCGGTTCTAATCTGTGACTCTCACGCCTGTTTAGTGGCACATCTTGGGCTGTCTGTGCACCACAACCGAAATCTATGCCAGCCAGGAGCTGTCATCTTTTTCAGGTATAATTCTTGTCAGTTTTTTGGCATAAAAACTGATAAATGTGGCAGCAGCCTCAGGCTTGCCCCACGTTGCCCATGCGCGTGGCATGGCTCAAACTCACAGAAATTTTTGCACAAGCGGTGGTGGCGCTGAAATTGGCAACTTTTTGACTCCAGAAATCTGGTGTATGAGTTTTAATAAATTCTCCCTTTTCACGATTAGATTTATTTACTACCCAGGCTTTTTTGAGACTAGTAGTTCTAGTATGTCTCGGCATCCTGACATAACATCGATATAGGTAAAATGTGCAGGGGCATAACTATAGGGGATGCTGAGGGAGCCCACCATATGAAGAGACCACTACTGTAACAGAAGCATGATAAATGTTTTTTTTCCTGTAATAGAATATTGATGTTCCATTCTCAGGGTAGGTCGTCAATAGCTGAGAATGGGACATCAATATTCTGACCACCACCAATCATCTGTTTGAAGAGGCTGTGGCGCTTTCAGTGAGAACTGTATCCTCGCAGTACACCAATCGCAGCGTCGTACTTTGTATAGTGGCTGTGCTTAGAATCCCAACCCTTGAATGCGACTGAGCTGCACATAGGTCATGTAACCGGGGACTGTTGGGGAACCTGCTATGGATGATCTGTCATAATTCTCCTCCTTGAAAACGTATTTAATGATCATGTATTGGGGCCTCAGAGCTACAGGTTATGATTCTAAAAGGTGTGACTGCTCTTCTTTTCATTAATCATTAAGTTGCCATGACTGTGATTCATGTCATGTGGAAAAACACTGTAGTTACATGTCTAGGTGCACTTCTTCCAGATCCCACCCAAAGGAGTGTCGGTTATGAAAGATGGAAAATAACAAAAGCCACGTTATGCCTTTGTTGACTTTACTAATCTGTTTGGTCGCAGGTGCAAATCAGTTACTGCAAATATGAAGTTTCAGTTTTGCTGAAGTTTTCTTTACTTGTGATTCAGCATGTAGCCTATATGGATCCATAGCAAGTATAGAGTCTATTTATTATTTAGTGGGGGATATTTCTAGGTTGTAGACCGCTTGTATCTGAATCGTGGAGGGAACAGATGTAGGCCGCTCAGGTCCAGTGGTGGATCCAGAGCCTGGTCTCGGGAGGGGCACTTTCAGATTATTTTCTGTCTGCTGCCACAAAACAATGGTGCTTATAGAACAGACTACACAGTGTAGGCTATATATGTATAACAAACATATTTCACATGAACACTCACAGTTACTTGGCTTGGCCCTTCGGGATCTCGGACGCCACTTCCACACTTTGGCCGGGGGCTCGGCGGAGCTGATGTGTTTTATCCTAATGAGAAAGATTTCATAATAAGTATTTGGAGAAGGGGCAGAGGGACAGCAGAGCAGGGAGAGGATGGTGCTGCTACTAGGGGGTCATACCATGGGGGAGTAATAAAGCCATACCATAATGCCCCCCCCAGTAGTAATAATTCTCCTTATAATGTGACAGTGCAAAAAATACCCCCTTGTAATGCCCCCAGTTGAGCTAATGTCCCCATAGTGCCCCCATAATGTGCCAGTATAAAATACCCCTATATAGTGCCCCTAGTAAATGACCCCATAGTCCTCCACACCCTCCTTCCTCCTAGTGCCCCCCATAATGTACCAGTATAAAATGCTCCAGTAGATGCCCTCAGTGTCCCCCATAATTTGCAAGTATAAAATACCCCTTCTTAGTGCCCCCCGTAGATGACCCCATAGTACTCCTCTCCCCCCTTCCCCATAGTACCCACCATAATGTGTCCCAGTATAAAATTGTACTGTACAGAGAGCCCATATAAAATACCCCTTCTTTGTGGCCTCAGTAGATGCCCCTATAGTGCCCCCAATCATGTGCCAGTAATAACAGCCCCCCTTTGCCAGTAATAAGAGACCCCCCTTTGCCAGTAATAAGAGACCCCCCTTTGCCAGAAATAAGAGACCCCCCACTTTGCCAGTAATAGCCCCCCACTTTGCCAGTAATAGCCCCCCACTTTGCCAGTAATAGCCCCCCACTTTGTCAGTAATAGCCCCCCTTTGCCAGTAATAGCCCCCCTTTGCCAGTAATAGCCCCCCCTTTGCCAGTAATAGCCCCCCCTTTGCCAGTAATAGCCCCCCCTCCCAGGTGCCAGTAAAAGCATTGTATATAATGAAGAAAAAAAAACCCACACATACTTACCTCCATGTCAGCGATGCGATGCAGGCCTCTTCAGGCCTGTGTCCCACGCTGTATGGCTCAGGCGGCGTGATGATCTCATCACGCCGCCTGCGCCGGCCTCTGATAGGCTGCAGGCACTAGTGCCTGCAGCCTATCAGAGGAAGGGAAAGGGACACGCCTCTCCCTTCCCTGCCGCAGCACAGGCATCTGTATCGCTGTCCTGAGGACGGCAATACAGATGACTGGAGATGAGCGCTTCCACAATGGAAGCGCTCATCTCCCTGTGCCCCGCTGCCGCCGCCGCCGCCAGCTCGGGGGGGGGGGGGGGGCAATTGCCCCGTTGCCCCCCCCCCCATGATCCGCCACTGCTCAGGTCATGAATATGTTACCAGTTACCCCACTTCCAGACTAAACGGCTGTTCCGAAAGGATTCCCTCCTCAAAATACACTCCTTCTGTTATCATAGAAATACTAGAATACCAGATTGGTGGGTATAGGGTTAATAAGCGTAGGTTATACAGAGAACTAAAGGTTTATAGAATGCCAGAGCCACACCTCGTTATGCTAAAATATATTGTCTTACGGTACAAATACATCGGTGGCCAGTCACCTCCTTCTAGTAATACGTTGACATGAACATGTAGCAATTTTTTACAAGATGAAGTGATACTTTTGCCCATAATTATCTGTCCACTTGTCCCACCGACAAGTGGACAGATAACTATGGGGAAAAGTGTCACTTTATCTTGTAAAAAAAAAAAAAAGCATATGTATGGCCAGCTAATCAGTATGGGTACTGCAACCTCATTCTGTCAGGCAAAGGGACCAAGGCTTCCCATAGCCTGGAAATTAAAGTCCAATACTCCATATTATTGATTTAAAGGGGTTGAAGAATGTGGGAGAATGGGTTAAAAGAAAGCAAGCATTATTTATCTCCCCCCCCCCCCCCCTCTTCCTTTCTGTCTTAAGGACATAATTAAATGTACAAAGACATCAGTGAAATTAGCATGGCAAAAATAGATGTTCATATAAATACAGTATCAAAATGACATACATTTCACATCTATAGATTATAATCTATCCAGTTCTCCCACTAACATTCTTATTTCTTCCCATTTTACATTTTCTATCCCAACATCCCCTCCCCATAACCGCTTGGAACCTTGACTCGTCACCCGGTAATTCCCCAGCAATATCTATTGCCACTTGAATGCAACCCAGAAAACTCCTTTCTTATGTAAGTCGTCCCAAAATGCGCTCTCCAGAATGGAACTAAGGTAGCCTCCCTAATCCGTCGCCAAATTCCCTAAAGCCCCCCTCAATTGTTCCTCCAAGTACCATTTGGATCTCTTTGGTATCTCTGAAAGGTTTCATCAATTCTGATCGTTCCTCTGGAGTCAAGACATGAACTATAAACTGTCTCCACTTTTGAAAGAAAGCCTTGGTACTCCTTTCCTTATTTTTTTTCTGTGTCTAATCTATCCATGTAGAGGATGTACTTCATCGTACCTATAGCTTCCTGCAATGTAGGAATGGTGGGGTAAATCCAATGTCTGAGTATAGTTTTCTTCACAGCTAATAAGAATACATCCCATATTTGTTTTATATATTCAATGGTTCCCTCCCATAATGACTTCAGGTTGGTGCAGCCCCAGAGACCATGTTAGCAGGTTAGCTTTGTGCTGATTACATTTCGGGCAACTCCGAAGATGGTGCGCAGGGGCATCTCTATAAGACAGGTCAAAAACGTACGTCGCCTTGTGCAGTATCCTGAAGTGCATTTCTTTCCACGTCTCGCTACTAATCGCTTGTCTCACCCTCTCCATCCCCTCTCTTAATTTGGCTGTCACCGAATCCTCCCCTAGTTCCACTTCCCACCATTTGAACATAGATTCTGCCAAAGGGGTCGAATTAACATCTTGGATCCTCCTATATTCCTTGGTACCGCTTGACGTTCAGTAAATAACCACTCGGCCATATGAAGTCATCCACATTGGCTGTGCAGTTATTTATTGTGTGCCAAGAGGCACTAGGAAGTATAGCTTGAATACGACAGTGGTAAAGGATTGGGGAGTTGAGTATTGTTAGTCCCCCCCCCCCCCTCTATTTCTAAGATTATATATATATTTTTTTTTTCCCCCTAGACAACACAGGGATTCTTCAATGTTAGAAAATTATTGCTGTCTTCTTCACATAACAGCGCCCCACTTGTCCATGGGTTGTGTCTGGTATTGCAGCTCGGCTCCACTGAAGTGAAGAGGGTTGCGCTACAACACCACATACAACTTTTGAACAGGTGTAATGCTGTTTTGGGAAGAAGGCAGCCTTTTTTTTCTCTAACTTTAGACATCTCCTTTAATATCTGGATGGCATAATTTTATATGGATGGCATGAGTTAATAAATGCAGAGGTTTTTTTGCTGCAATTACAGGAGCACTAACTGTTCTAATCACAGAATACTGACAGCCAAGTGTACATGTCTGACACACATGATGGGGCAGATTTACTAATCCTGTAGATGGCATAAGCTCAGACAGGCTGTCTAGACCTGAACCAGATTCATCACAGTGGCTCAGGCTGGATGATAATTGTGGTGCTGGGGTAGACACCCTGTTCAGGGATAGACATACTTTTAGTAACATAGTACTCTCTACTTTTGTCGGCTGAGACTGAAGCCAGAATTGTTGAATGGTTTTGGCACTAAATATAGTATATTAGGCCCCCTTTCCCACAAAGTCACACCCTTTTCTGATAAGCCTTTTCTCTAAATATAGATGCGCCAAATTGCACCACCTTTTTAGATTACTTACAGCGGAATGTAAAGGTGGGCTGATGGTCCTAGAAGTGTGGCATGAAATGCATTAGAAGCTGACAGAATGGATTCCAAGTTGATGCTGGTTACATTTTTCATTGTATATCATAATTTGAGTAGTGCGGCATCTACAGATGAAGCACGATGCTGGGTTATTGGATTACATGGACAGTTGATGATATGGGCATAGTAACTCCAGAAGGTCCTCAGTGGTCCAGTTGCTTATCCTATTACTCTTTAATGTGGCTATATTTTTGACCAGTGGGCTCTGCTGCCTGACTACAATTTTTTTTTTTCCACATAGAAGAATCACTTTAGGGACCTCCATTATAGTTTTTTTCTGTTATAGCTGCAAGAAAACTTTTTTCCTGTGTGTTGCCTCTGCAAGTACCAGCATTCTTCATCATATATAAAATAGGTACTACAGGATCTTCTAAATATAGGGACATAATAAGAGCTGTAGATGAGCCGTACAACTCCAGGCTACATACGTTATTGAAAGGAGACTCTAGAGAGCTGACTCTTATTGGCGCATCTCTCCACAACCAACCCACTTGCGCAGCCTCCACTCACCAAGAGCACAGCTTTGGGAGTCAATTTTAACACTCTAAAGCTACATGCACATAACCGTATGTGTTTTGCGGTCTGCAAAAAAAATGGATGTCATCAGTATGCCATCTGTTTTTTTTTTTTTGCGGATCCATTGTAACAATGCCTAAAACGGACAAGAATAGGACATGTTCAATTTTTTTTTTTTTTTTTTGCGGGGCTACGGAATGGACATTGTCACCACCAGACATCTGAGAAGCTCTGACAGACGTTCTTCAGAACCTCCTCCTTGAGGTTCCTTTTGTTTTGCTTTCGTTTTCTCATCTCGTTAGCCTCTCTCAGCTGTCATGTAGTTGCACTGATTGCATTCCTTTAAATCCCTTCCCATACTGCATCACTTTGCGGTTTATACAACTTCCTGAAGTGTGTGCATGCTGGATGCTACTACTTCTACAGATAAGTTTTGTATATTCATTTGTGTTTTCCTGTTTGCTGGATCCCAGGTGACCCTGACTCCCTCCGTATCAAGTGTAGGGAGCCGGTGGTTGTGTCCCCTCACTATTATAGGGTGTTCAGGTGTTATACAGTCGAGGAACGAGGATATGCGATCATCTACCATTTGAGATTTTTGCATAGGCTGAGCAGTTAGGGAGAGAGCCAGGTCTGTTGCAGGGCTCTCCCTTTGGTTCCTTAGTTTTGGATCCAGTCAGTCGGATCTTCATTTTGTGTCTTCTAGTTTTCTGTACACCTTCCATGACAGACATACTGTTGCAGACAGCACACAGCGTGATGTCTGCATTTTTTTTTGACCCATTGAAATGAATGAGTCGGCATCCTATCCTCAAAAAAATAAAAAAAAATACGAACTAACACGGAAAAAAATAAATATACGTTTGTGTGCATGAGGCCTAAATAACATATATTGGAATAGAGTCAGCAGATGAAAGTCGCACAAATCTGTCTAGATCCATAGGAGTTACTTTGTTTACACAAGGAAGGGATTTCCTCATTCCAGATGCTCAGATAAACCCATAATCTTAGCATGGTTCCCCAGTGACAGAAGATTATGGCCAAAACAAGTCAATCAGGGAGAACACAGATTTTACATGACAATGAGGCTGGAATGTTAATCACTTTTTCTCCTCTTTGTAAAGCTTTAGAAACTTTCACTTACTAAATAAAATGATGGTCAGACAAGAAGCCGTATGGTTACCTTGCAGTGCAGCACATTTGTGCTGGTCCCAACATTTATCAGGTCAATCCTTTTAAAGCCCCCTGAGATACAAAATGTATTGCTGGTATATCAAACATACTTTTTATACAGAAGTCAACTTTAAAAAGTGAAGGAGCTAGACAAAAATAAAATATCTTATGAACATCTATTCTCTGTAATTCTACAGTATGCTTTCCCCACCACTTCACCATGATGACTTCAAATTCCTACTTTATGTGATGGCTTAATGCAATTTAGGAAAGGTATTTTTTAACTTTATTACCATGGTGAACCCCTAAATATTTTTGCCATTTCTGGGAACTAGACCCATTCCTATAGGGGCAGCTAAAGCATTCTTTGGTGTCATTTCTGCCTCAGATGTCACTTCGGCTGCGATGTGTTAACTCTTTTACGAAGCATCTTTGAGCAGGTTGAAATCAGTTCTATACTGTAAAAGTGATGGCTCCTGTGGTTTCTGTGTTCTGGGGATCCACTTTTGAGGAACCCCAGGGTTTCAGAGAATCCTTATTGGAAAACACAAGGTGCTTTGGCAAAAAAAAGTTACAAATGTTTGTGCATGTGGCATATCGCACACAAAATGTTTGTACTTTTTAAAACTTACACCATGTTTGCAGGTTTTTGGAAAAGTGGGCATAGCATGGGTGGAGCATGGCAGATGGGTGGGGCCAGAAACTACCTTTTATTATTGCTCAGTCTCCACTTATAGCCATAAGCTAGCAAAGATTTTACTTTTTGGCACATGGAGGACTAAAGTGCGCGTAATTCATTAAGAGGCTTGTGCCATCAACATGTCATTATGTCACCAATCCTTTTTTAATTGATCTTAGGGAGCTTCCCCTTCTTCTATAACACTGAACTATGGGGCTTAATACCATCTATGGTGCCTGTTCGTGTGTATCCATCGTACATGCAGGTCTACCAGAACCTCACCATGCCAATCTACATTCAAACTATACGTTCATCATAATTCATATATTAAAAATATGTGATGTGCTTTGTGGTTATACATAGATCATACACACAACACTTACTGGAATTGATTGGTTTGATTGAGCAGATTCCATACCGAATATCGGTCCTTCTTCCTTTTATAAGGGTCATATTGACCATCAGAGCTGGGACACACAAAAACCATCCAACCACCTATAGATTAATAATCATTATGGTTAAAGGGTTTCTGTCGCCACAATTTTTGTTATTAACCACTTCAGCCCCCCTAGCTTAATCCCCCTTAATGACCAGACCACTTTTTACAATTCTGCACTACACTACTTTCACGGTTTATTGCGTGGTCATACAACTTGCCACCCAAATTAATTTTGCCTCCTTTTCTTCTCACTAATAGAGCTTTCATTTGGTGGTATTTTATTGCTGCTGACATTTTTACTTTTTTTTTTAATATTAATCGAAATTGACCAAAATTCTTGCAAAAAAATGACATTTTTCACTTTCTGTTGTAAAAATTTAAAATTAAAACTACATTTCTATATAAATTTTCTCTAAATGTATTGTTCTACATGTCTTTGATGGAAAAAAAATGCAATAAGTGTATATTTATTGGTTTGGGTAAAAGTTATAGCGTTTACAAACTGTGGTGCAAAAATGTGAATTTATATTCCACTAACTTGTGAATTTTTATTTTTTTTTTTACATGAATTCACCATACCACTCACGGAATACCTTGGGGTGTCTTCTTTCCAAAATGGGGTCACTTGTGGGGTATTTATACTGCCCGGGCATTTTAGGGGCCCTAAAGCGTGAGAACTAGTTTGGAATCCAAATGCGTAAGAATGCCCTGTGAAATCCTAAAAGTACTCATTGGAATTTGGGCCCCTTTACGCATCTTGGCTGCAAAAAAGTGTCACACATGTGGTATCGCCGTACTCAGGAGAAGTAGGGCAATGTGTTTTGGGGTGTCTTTTTACATATACCCATGCTGGGTGAGATATGTAAACTCTGTAAAAGTCAACTTTTCCCATTTTTTTTTTTATACAAAGTTGTCATTTTACAGAGATATTTCTCTCACCCAGCATGGGTATATGTAAAAATGTGCCCCAACACACATTGCCCTACTTCTCCTGAGTACGGCGATACCACATGCGTGACACTTTTTTGCAGCCTATGTGCGCAAAGGGGCCCAAATTCCAATGAGTATCTTTTAGGAGGGCATTTTTAGGCTTTTGGATTCTCACACTTTAGGACCCCTAAAATGCCAGGGCAGTATAAATACACCACGTGACCACATTTTGGATAGAAGACACCCCAAGGTATTCCGTGAGGGGCATGACGAGTTCATAGACATTAATATATATATATATATTTTTTTTTTCCCCCACAAAGTCTCCCTTTCTGCTAACTTGTGACAAAAAGTTAAATCTTTCATGGACTCAATATGCCCCTCAGCGAATACCTTGGGGTGTCTACTTTCCGAAATGGGGTCATTTGTGGGGTGTGTTTACTGTTTTGGCATTTTGGGCGGGGCTAAATTGTTAGCAACCCTGTAAAGCAGGCATCCTCAAACGGCCCTCCAGCTGTTGCAAAACTACAACTCCCAGCATGCCCTAACAGCCTGCAGGTATCATCCTACAACAGGGCATTGTGGGAGTTGTAGTTTTACAACAGCTGGAGGTCCGCAGTTTGAGGATGCCTGCTGTAAAAGCATTTTAGGGGCCCTAAAGCGTGAGAAGAAGTCTGGAATCCAAATACCTAAAAATGCCCTCCTAAAAAGGTACTCGTTGGACTTTCACCCCTTTACGCACCTAGGCTGCAAAAAAGTGTCACATGTGGTATCGCTGTATTCAGGAGAAGTAGGGCAATGTGTTTCGGGGTGTATTTTTACATATAGCTAACAAAATAGGAAAAAAGGTATCTGGAGACAATGGAGGTCCTCTTAGCTCTTCTTTATTGATTCATAAAACCGACACAGTCACTGGATCCACGGCATGGTCGCTGACGCGTTTCGGGTATGTACCCTTAGTCGTAGCACCATGCTACGTGTGACCCCACATTATAAAGGATTAGGAATGCACCTCGTCAGAAAATCCTGGGAGGAGCCTCCAATCTCATAGGCTGCCACAACAGAGGCACACCTCTTGATTAGGTTCATCGATTACACATGCAATTCGAAACACACTATGAGGATATACCTGGGTCAATTTAACCCCACATTCGCCAGATTGTGTGCTTTGCAATGGTAAAACCGCACAGTGTGAATACTTACTAATAAAAATTAATAATATAAACAATCAAAATAACGGTCTTACAACCTGAAATGTGATACAATCAAATAAGATTCGGCAAATAGTATAGAGATTTCATAGTAAATCTATATGATAGAAATAAAGCAAGCTTGTGTGTTTGCATTTTGTTGCAGAGATACATTGGTCTTAAAGTGTTCATTACAGACTAGCATATCCTGTGTTGCAAGGCTAATATATCTATATATAAAAGGTATGAAAGAGAAACTAAATAAATATATATAAATACTGTCTCTCTGGCACAACTGTCTTCTGAACAAATTGGTATTAAATTTAACAATGATGCATACCGTTGTGCATGACCATTCCGCACCGTGCAATCGGTGTCCTAAGCAGAATTCGGCTGGTACGCACAAACCCAACCCGCAATATAAATTTCACACCTTATCTCTCAGCAAAGAGAGAGGATTTTTGTACGCATGAGTCGGACCCTCGTGTTGAACTACTGGCAAATACCTGTATCCTCTTTATATGCATAGTCCATAGTTCAATTGTAAATATACATCAGTTCTTTTCGCAAATTGAGGCCTGCCGGAATCCTGGACCCAAGTCTAAAGATCCAGTAGGCCTCACGGAGAAGAATCTTTTTGCGGTGGTCACCTCCCCTTTTGGGTGCCAAAACTTTTTCTATAGCAAAAGCTTGGAAAAACGTCACTCTACGGGCATGTTTTTGGATGAAGTGCCTCGCTATATTTGAAATGTTGAGAATATTAGGGTTGCTAATATAGTTCAAATGTTCGAGGATCCGACTCTTAAATTTACGGGCTGTGCTGCCTATGTACATCAGATCACAATCAGTGCATCTGATGGCATAGACTACACCCTCCGTATTACAGTTGATATAGCTGCGGATAGGGAATTTGTCAGTATGTGTTACATTGTCAAATGTCTGAGTAGGTACAACGTAATTGCATGTTTTGCAGCGGTTGGCTCCACACTTAGTGAAGCCCTGGTAGCATAACCACCTGGATTTGACATCTTGTCTAATGCTACTGGCGGTATAGAGAGACGGTGATAGTGAGCAGGACAGAGTATATTTTTACATATACCCATGGCGGGTGAGAGAAATATCTCTGTCAAATGGCAACTTTGTATAATTTTTTTTTTTTAAGTTGTCTTTTAGAGAGATATTTCTCTCACCCAGCATGGGTATATGTAAAAAGACACCCCAAAACACATTGCACTACTTCTGAGTACGGCGATACCACATGTGTGACTCTTTTTTACAGCCACGATGCGCAAAGGGGCCCAAATTCCAATGAGTACCTTTTTAGGAGAGCATTTTTAGGTATTTGGATTCCAGACTTCTTCTCACGCTTTAGATCCCCTAAAATGCCAGGGCAGTATAAATACCCCACAAGTGACCCCATTTTGGAAAGAAGACACCCCAAGGTATTCCGTGAGGGGCATGGCGAGTTCCTAGAATATATTTTTTTGGCACAAGTTAGCGGAAAATGATTTTGTAAGAGAAAAAAAAAAAAAATTTCCGCTAACTTGTGCAAAAAAAAAAATAATATTCTAGGAACTCGCCATGCCCCTCACGGAATACCTTGGGGTGTCTTCTTTCCAAAATGGGGTCACTTATGGGGTATTTAGGGCCCCTAAAATGCCAGGGCAGTATAAAGCGTGAGAAGAAGTCTGGGATATAAATGTCTAAAAAATGTTTACGCATTTGGAGGGGTATGGTAAGTTCATGTGAGATTTTATTTTTTGTCACAAGTTAGTGGAATATGAGACTTTGTAAGAAAAAACTAACTTGTGCCAAAATCTTCTATGAACTCGCCATGCCCCTCAAAAGTGATCTTTATAGTGCCGCAGCGATTTTACGGTGTTTTTGCAGTGATCAGAAAAAAATTAATTCGGTCACTGCGGTGGGGCGGACTGAACGCAAGTGTGCGCACAAGATCAGGCCTGATGGGGCGAACCCATGCGTTTTTTGTAGAGCCTATAGAACATGTCCTATTCTTGTCCGCAATTGCCGACAAGAAAAGGCATTTTCTATATAGTTCTGGCAATGTGCAGATCCGCAAAATGCGGAAAACACATTGCCAATGTCCTTGTTTTGCGGATCTGCAAAACACATACGGATGTCTGAATGGAGCCTTACAGAGGGGTGATCAATGACAGGGGGGTGATCAGGGGTTAATAAGTGACGGTGGGGGGGTGTAGTGTGGTGCTTGGTGCTACTTATTACAGAGCTGCCTGTGTCCTCTGGTGGTCGATCCAAGCAAAAGGGACCACCAGAGGACCAGGTAGCAGGTATATCAGATGCTGTTAACAAAACAGCGTCTGATATACCTTTCAGGGGTTAAAAATCGCATCTACAGCCTGCCAGCGAATAATCGCCACTGGCAGGCTGTAAATCCAATGATTTACCTTCAGTTCCTGTGAACGCGCGCTCCTGTGTGCGCGCGTTCACAGGACATCTCGCCTCTTGTGAGATGACGCGCCGGCGCGTCTAGGAGGAATAACAGGGCCGCCGCCAGGACACAATACTGCGTGCGGCGGTCCTGGGATGGTTAAACAGGCTGACATTATACATGTGCAAATGTCACCAGAATTTAACTCTGCTATTCTTTTTTTCAGTGTGCCCCTGTTTTTGTGAAATTAGAACTTTTATCATATGCAAATCAGCCTCTAGGATCAGGGAGGCTTTGCACCTGCTCCTAGAGGCTCCGTTCTCCTAGCTCGTGTCACGCCCTTCTACACTTGATTTATAGGGCCAGGCCAGTGTTGGTCTCCTCCTGCAGACACTGTCTGCCGGGGAAATTTCGTGCCTGCACTGTCCCGTTCATTATTTGGCGCAGGCGCCGTGAGGAAGCTGGCAGCCGGCAAGCACTGAATACTGAATGGAATGGCGCAGGAGTGAGATTTCCCCGGCAGACAGGGGTGGCAGGAGGAGACCAACGCTGGACTGGCCCTGTCAATCAAGAGTGGGAGAATGGAGCGTCTAGGAGCAGTATAATAAAAGTTATAATTGCACAAAAACGGGGGCACACTGGAAAAAAAGAATAGCAGAGTTAAATTCAGGTGACATTTGCACAATTCCACATGTATAATGTTAGCCTGTTTAATAGCAAAAATTCTGGTGACAGAAACCCTTTAATAAGCTCTTTTAGCATACAGGTTATGTGATCAATTTTCACCCAGGCAGCCCCCCTGACTTGAGCATCAGAGCTCTCCTTTGGCCTGCACTAAATCACGCAGGGCAAAGGCATTTTTAGAAGTTCCGGTGACGGACCGGGGCTCTCCATGGGGCTGCCAGGAAGCCCAGTGATGACAGCGGCACTGATGAGCGGGCTTTAGCGCTGCCCTAGCCAGTAAAATGGCTAGGGCAGCGCTAAAGCCCTCCCATCAGAGCCGTTGACGTCACCGAACACACTGACCGCCTGGCAGTCTGTTATGATAAACAAAAGAGCCCTTGCCCTGTGAGATCTAGCGCAGGGCAAGGGAGCGCATCAGAGCATGAGATGTTCCGATGCTAGCCTCAGGGATGCTGCCGGGGTGAAAGTAAGGGTATGTCCGGGTTCAGCTATGAACCAAGACTTCCCCTTTAATAAAGCAGAAACAAGAGAAAACATTCCCACTTAGGTCTATAAGCTAAAATACCAAATTCAAGGGGAAGTAAGAAATAATGTACAATGCGGTTGCCATATAACAGTTTTACCGGTGTCTATAATAGAATTTCTACAAACGTGCATAAGGCCAATAGTGTGCCTCTGTATGCCTCCAGTTTCATGTATGGAAGTACTCTCCCCTGGCAGCACTGCTTCCAGGGGACAATGT
Source organism: Bufo gargarizans (assembly GCF_014858855.1). NCBI lineage: Eukaryota > Metazoa > Chordata > Amphibia > Anura > Bufonidae > Bufo > Bufo gargarizans. Next base: position 384,593,762 of record NC_058081.1, on the reverse strand, counting down.
ATTCATATACGCGGAGGACCTAGAATTTGTGCAAGTTCCATTCTGTGACAATATGATGCATTCAGGCAGAGATTGACTGGAGAAGTGGCCATGCATGCTTTCTCAATGGAAGTCTATCTGTATGTGAATGGAGCTGTAGTGCACATATATGGCTGCTGCTCTATTAAATGCCTATGAGGCTGCCAAGTACATTGCACGGCAGTGAATAAAACTAGTGTTGGGCGAGCGTGCTCGGCCGAACACCATTTAGACTTTTTGTTTATTTTGCTACGTAGCCAATAAACGTGCTGGGAAGTACTGACATTCACTGTAATGCCGTGGCCATGTTGGTTACTGGCATTACAGTGATTAGCTGGCCGGAACGCGTCAAGCTGACACTTGGTTCAGCTCAGTCTTAGGGTCCATTCACACGTCCGTGCGTGTTCCACAGATCCGCAAAACATGGACATCGGCGATGTGCGTTCCGCATTTTGCGGACCGCACATCGCCGGCACTTAATAGAAAATGCCTATTCTTGTCTGCAATTGCGGACAAGAATAGGACATGTTTTATTTTTTCGGGAATGGAATTGCGGACCCGAAAATGCAGATCCGCAATTCCGGATCCGTGCAGCACATCGTGCTGCCCCATACAAATGAATGGGTTCGCAATTCCGTTCCGTAAAATGCGGAACGAAATTGCAGATGTGTGAATGGACCCTTAGGCCCCTTTCACACGAGCGAGTTTTCCGCGTGGGTGCAATGCGTGACGTGAACGCATAGCACCCCCACTGAATCCTGACCCATTAATTTCAATGGGGCTGTGTACATGAGCGTTGTTTTTCACACCTCAGTTCTGCGTTGTGCGAAAATCGCAGCATGCTCTATATTCTGTGTTTTTCACGCAGCCCTGGCTCCATAGAAGTAAGTAAATGGAGCTGCGTGAAAAACGCATTGCATCCGCAATGATGCACTGATGGTTGCTAAGAGATGTTGTTTGTAAACCTTCAGTTTTTTATCACGCGCTTGAAAAACGCATCAAAACGCATTGCACCCGCGTGGAAAAAACTGAACAACTGACCGCAATCGCAGACAAAACTGACTGAACTTGGTTGCAAAATGGTGCGAGCTTCATTGAACGCACCCTGAACGCATCCGGACCTAAACCGTCACGCTCGTGTGAAAGAGGCCTTAGTCAGGGAGAGCTGCAGCAGAAGGGACAGATAGTGTAGGGGCAAGACTATATATATTTTTGCTTGGTGGTGCTGCCAGTTATTTTATTTTTTATATATATATATATATATATATATATATATATATAAATAAATAACTGGCAGCACCACCAAGCAAAAAAGAAAAAAAGAAGTGAAAAACGGGTGCAATGTCCGGGTATGGTAACTGGTGCTTACCCACTGATACGGAATAGAAAAAACACATTCCGTATCTCACATGAGCCTTTCTCAAGCATTGATAAGAAGTGAACCAGTTACATATAAAGGTGTACCAATCAAAACAATTAGTGCTTCAACTTAATTGTCATTTACACAATAAATCAAAAAAGAGATATTACAATGTGAAAAGAATACATTCAGTTTGTTAAAATGAACAAAGTGACACGTGCAATAAATACATAAAATACATAGTGTATCAAAATTTCATATAATTCCTCTAAGTCCATGATTATTCTCAGCTGTATTATACCTAACGTGTTAATCACATAAATCTTAATAATAACCATGTGAGGGAAGAAAGAGGAGGGAGGGTGCACTTACACTTTTGGAGAAGGTTGTCCTGTAAAGTTGATGGACCTGGACAGTGGGAGAGAGACCTACGTATAGAAAAAGACCTATGTATAGATTTTTTGCATATGTCCCGAGGGCGCATGTTAGATAATTGCTCTTTATTCTGTCCCCCCTTCCTTTTTACTTCCAGATAGGGTAGAATATATGATTGGATTTTTCACTGCCGATGTGTAATGAGATGTTGTTCTGATACATACAATGAGGAGAATCCCTCAGAGTCACCTTGTTCAGCAGGATTGGGACCCATAGCTCTGTTGGTACTGACGTACCCACAGAGCTTGGGTAACTACTGGAATTGAGCCTCCTACTTGTAAAAGGTGGAGACTCTTCCAACCTACTGATGTATGGGATTGACCCAGAGTGACATAATGTGGAACAAAAAACGGCAGAATATACAATAACATGTGCTAATAATAGGGCAATGCTCCCGTATCGGACATGGATTCTTCGATATGCAAGGGCTTGTTGCGCATGCGCCTCGTTCTTCTGACAGACGCATAGGATGCCATGAGTCATCACGTAGTGCGCCGCTCACGTCACTGACATGTGACCTTGCGACGCACGTGATCACCATGGCAGGCGCTCGAGTATGACGCGGCAGCCTATCGGGACATGCGCAGAATGATTACAAGAACGAGCTGTACAGCGCGATGGTTTACGGGGTTGCTAGTACCATACCAGGTATCAATCAACTGATTCCCTCCCTCCTCTTTCTTCCCTCACATGTTTATTATTAAGATTTATGTGATTAACACGTTAGGTATAATACAGCTGAGAATAATCATGGACTTAGTGTATCAAAATTTCATATAATTCCTCTATGTATTTTATGTATTTATTGCACGTGTCACTTTGTTCATTTTAACAAACTGGATGTATTCTTTTCACATTGTAATATCTCTTTTTTGATTTATTGTGTAAATGACAATTAAGTTGAAGCACTAATTGTTTTGATTGGTACACCTTTATATGTAACTGGTTCACTTCTTATCAATGCTTGAGAAAGGCTCATGTGAGAGCCAAAACGTCGCTTGTGCCACCTGTGGCTGAATAAACTCTTTTTCACTGAAGATCCGTGGGAGTGCAGTCCGTTTTTTCTATTCCGTGTGTGTATGTATGTGTGTATATATATATATATATATATATATATATATATATATATATATAGTGCAAAATTATTAGGCAAGTTGTATTTTTGAGGATTAATTTTATTGAACATCAACCATGTTCTCAATGAACCCAAAAAACTCATTAATATCAAAGCTGAATATTTTTGGAAGTAGTTTTTAGTTTTAGCTATTTTAGGGGGATATCTGTGTGTGCAGGTGACTATTACTGTGCATAATTATTAGGCAACTTAACAAAAAACAAATATATACCCATTTCAATTATTTATTTTTACCAGTGAAACCAATATAACATCTCAACATTCACAAATATACATTTCTGACATTCAAAAACAAAACAAAAACAAATCAGTGACCAATATAGCCACCTTTCTTTGCAAGGACACTCAAAAGCTTGCCATCCATGGATTCTGTCAGTGTTTTGATCTGTTCACCATCAACATTGCGTGCAGCAGCAACCACAGCCTCCCAGACACTGTTCAGAGAGGTGTACTGTTTTCCCTCCTTGTAAATCTCACATTTGATGATGGACCACAGGTTCTCAATGGGGTTCAGATAAGGTGAACAAGGAGGCCATGTCATTAGATTTTCTTCTTTTATACCCTTTCTTGCCAGCCACGCTGTGGAGTACTTGGACGCGTGTGATGGAGCATTGTCCTGCATGAAAATCATGTTTTTCTTGAAGGATGCAGACTTCTTCCTGTACCACTGCTTGAAGAAGGTGTCTTCCAGAAACTGGCAGTAGAATTGGGAGTTGCGCTTGATGCCATCCTCAACCCGAAAAGGCCCCACAAGCTCATCTTTGATGATACCAGCCCAAACCAGTACTCCACCTCCACCTTGCTGGCGTCTGAGTCGGACTGGAGCTCTATGCCCTTTACCAATCCAGCCACGGGCCCATCCATCTGGCCCATCAAGACTCACTCTCATTTCATCAGTCCATAAAACCTTAGAAAAATCAGTCTTGAGATATTTCTTGGCCCAGTCTTGACGTTTCAGCTTGTGTGTCTTGTTCAGTGGTGGTTGTCTTTCAGCCTTTCTTACCCTGGCCATGTCTCTGAGTATTGCACACCTTGTGCTTTTGGGCACTACAGTGATGTTGCAGCTCTGAAATATGGCCAAACTGGTGGCAAGTGGCATCTTGGCAGCTGCACGCTTGACTTTTCTCAGTTCATGGGCAGTTATTTTGCACCTTGGTTTTTCCACACGCTTCTTGCGACCCTGTTGACTATTTTGAATGAAACGCTTGATTGTTCGATAATCACGCTTCAGAAGCTTTGCAATTTTAAGAGTTCTGCATCCCTCTGCAAGATATCTCACTATTTTTGACTTTTCTGAGACTGTCAAGTCCTTCTTTTGACCCATTTTGCCAAAGGAAAGGAAGTTGCCTAATAATTATGCTCACCTGATATAGGGTGTTGATGTCATTAGACCACACCCCTTCTCATTACAGAGATGCACATTACCTAATATGCTTAATTGGTAGTAGGCTTTCGACCCAATACAGCTTGGAGTAAGACAACGTGCATAAAGATGCCTAATAATTCTGCACTCCCTGTGTGTGTGTGTGTGTGTGTGTGTGTGTGTGTGTGTATATATTTTTTTTTAGGCAGGGTTTAGTGTTTAAAGGTGTTAGAGAACCAAAAGTCCTTTATTGTTTTATCTGGCTGAAATATATATTAGCAGAAAGCAAAAGGAAAGAGCTTAGAGTACCATTGGTTAGAAAAATACACGCTTTTATTAAATTCATGATAAAAATACATATAGTAAATGCCAAGAATGAGGTAAGGGAGCAGGGAAAAAGAAAACGAGCGCCATCCTGGATGGACACACTGGTCACAACATATTGTAGTCTATCAGTAGGGTTACTGCAAATATGGGAAAAACAATTGCTGATATATGGTACAATGACCAACCCATAGATGCAGACCATGTGAGTAAATAATGGTAGAAGGTGAGTGAAGATCAAAAGAATGGTCAAACAGCCATGGCTATAGTGCATGATATATGGTACAAAGGGCATGGATCATGCTAAATATGAACAGTGTACCAGTAGATCAGCGATAATAAACCAGGCAAAATAGCTTAACATTGGCAGCACATAGCCATGGCTAGACACCTATGATCAAGCACTCACCAAGATGGGACCAGATGTGAACAGAAAGACCAGGATGGCGCTACCCCAACGCGCGTTTCGGCGTGCCTTCGTCAGGGACGAAGGCACGCCGAAACGCGCGTTGGGGTAGCGCCATCCTGGTCTTTCTGTTCACATCTGGTCCCATCTTGGTGAGTGCTTGATCATAGGTGTCTAGCCATGGCTATGTGCTGCCAATGTTAAGCTATTTTGCCTGGTTTATTATCGCTGATCTACTGGTACACTGTTCATATTTAGCATGATCCATGCCCTTTGTACCATATATCATGCACTATAGCCATGGCTGTTTGACCATTCTTTTGATCTTCACTCACCTTCTACCATTATTTACTCACATGGTCTGCATCTATGGGTTGGTCATTGTACCATATATCAGCAATTGTTTTTCCCATATTTGCAGTAACCCTACTGATAGACTACAATATGTTGTGACCAGTGTGTCCATCCAGGATGGCGCTCGTTTTCTTTTTCCCTGCTCCCTTACCTCATTCTTGGCATTTACTATATGTATTTTTATCATGAATTTAATAAAAGCGTGTATTTTTCTAACCAATGGTACTCTAAGCTCTTTCCTTTTGCTTTCTGCCGTTATGCTCGGAGCTTGTACCGAGTCATCTTTCTTTAGGTGTCCCCCTTTATCTGTTTATTTCACGGGCATTGTTCCTGTTATATATATTGGGGGACCTCTGGGGTCTTTTTCTTCTCTTTCTGAAATATATATTATAAGCGCAACCTGCGCTAAATTGCGTGCAATTGTTTGACTGCTGCTGGCAGTGACACAACCTCTGCTTCATCTGTTGTGTCACATTTGCGCAACCTAAATATCCGTGACATTCAGCGCAATTTTTTCTTAGCCGCTTGTGACAGCGGCATTACCTGCGCTACATCTCCTGTATAACGTTTGCACATCCTAAATATCTGTGACATTCAGTGTAATTTATTTGCGCATACACTTACAAAATCTGCGCTACTGTACATGTGACATACTTGCAAGCATATATACTATTTAATATGTTCAAGGCGAGCAGTAAGAGAGGGGCCGCAGAGGTCGTGGCCCTGGTTGCAGTGAAACTGTGCCTGCTGCCAGAGCACAAGAAACACACTCATCCACGATACCTAGCTTCATGTCCCAGTTTGCAGGGCGGCGCAGAACACCACTCTCGGAGTCACACCAGTGATCGGTAGTAGGTTGGATTGCAGCACATAATGCTTCCAGTCGGTTAAGCACCAAAGTCCAGTCTTAGTAGCCAAGAGAATGGTCAACGAAAGCCTCACCCTGATCCTCCTTCCTCCCACCATGGAAAGTCTTGTCAAAGAAGTAATCCCACACTTGGATATATTCCAAGGACTTCTTTTCATCGCCATTCCTTGATTTGGGCCTCCCGCCAAGCCCCCTTGAAGAGGGACATGAGGAGATCTTGTGCACTCATTCCCAAACTCTTGAGCATCCAAAGTCAGAAGATGATGATGGGGAACGCCAATTAGTGTTTCATGAGGTAGATGATTGTAACGGACCCGTTTCAGCAGACAAGGGGTTAAGATCCGTTTAGGCGATATGCCCCTTTCCGAGGAGACAGGCACAGCTACTGCAGAACACCAACCTCCCGAACTGGATACAAAATAACACTCCAAACTGGAACCTCGCGAGTAGCTGTCAGCAGGCGAACAGGAAAAGCATTCAGTCGGCTTACACTCCTGGCAATCAGTCTCCAACAGCATACAGGGAATCCCCCCAATAACGAGACAAGGCTCCGTCTTGAGGGTCAAACAGTGGTCTGAAGTGCTGGCACACCCAGCCTGGTTTTTATTACAGTTTGTTGCAGATACAACATATCCCCACAATGCATCATGGTTTCCTCCCCTCTGTCCCGGAGACGACCAAAGACAATCCAATTATCTCTCAGGACAAAGGGGAGATCACCAATACACATGTGGAGACAACAGGACAGGAATCACCACCCAAACACACAATGGCACACCCCCACAGCAAACACAGACATTTAACATATCCCCAGATAGCTCAAGTCTGAGTGCATATCATTAGGTGAATGGCACTCAGAATACACAAATACAATAATATTAGCTATCTGGGTGCCCTCACATAACATACAATTTAACCGAACGCATAATAACATAAAATACAATTCTACAGACAGATTTAAGCTGTGCGGCCGGTCTGTCTTCTCCTTTACAGTTACTATGGGCCATAATCCTGAGGCAAGAGGCTTTCAAACAGCCCCCTCCAAAACCCAGTGGCGAGGTTGGTTTCGCCACACATCTCCCCCCCCCAGGGAGGACTAACCAGATACCTGACCTCACGCCGGTCGGTACCTGAGTTAGTCTGGCAGCCCACCCACAACCAAATACTGGACCTGTTGAATTTAGTAGCCTGTCTCTGTCCCGTGAATCCACCAAGATTATATTTGTAGCTGGTACTCCCGGTCTCTGAGTTGCTCCCTGGCTTGGAGTGGAGGTTGCTTTGTGGGCAGGGATCAGCGGGACTCTGCCCTGGTACCAGCGCTACCATGGAAGAAGCCTGGTTGGAGTCTGGTTGTTGGAGGGGGAAACCGACTGTCTCCCCTTTGGCTAAACTGCCCTGTTGCTGGGGGACAGGAACAACTGTCCCTACCCCCTGTGCTGTAAGTGCAGAGACCACGGTCCCATCTGCACAGTTGTGGGGCTTACTGTCTCCCCCTGGTGCGTTAAGCTGCCGCTGGGGAGAGGGGGTAACGAGCTCCTCTCCCATACATACTTCCAGCCGCTGGGGAGGGCGACCGACCGCCTTCGATCCCAATACAATGTCCTGCTGCTGGGGAAAGGAGACTGGGCTTCTCTATTCCCTGTAGGACACTCTGCTGCTGGGGGACAGGACCGACTGTCTCTGCCCCCTGTAACTCCGTCTGCCGCTGGGGAATGGAGACTCGGCTCCCAATTCCCAAAAAATCATGCTGCTGCTGGGGGGCAGGAACAACTACCTCTGCCCCCTGTAACTCAGCCTGCCGCTGGCGAGGGAGGCCGATGCTCTCCCCTCCCTGCACTTCACACTGCCGCTGGGGAATGGAGACTAGGCTCCCAATTCCCAAAAAATCATGCTGCTGCTGGGGGGCAGGAACAACTACCTCTGCCCCCTGTAACTCAGCCTGCCGCTGGGGAGGGAGGCCGTTGCTCTCCTCTCCCTGCATTTCACACTGCCTTCCCGGCATATCACTCTGCTGCTGGGGGGCAGGAACAACTACCTCTGCCCCCTGTAACTCAGCCTGCCGCTGGGGAGGGAGGCCGCTGCTCTCCTCTCCCTGCACTTCACACTGCCGCTGGGGAATGGAGACTGGGCTCCCACTGTCCCGCAACCGTAACTTCCGATGGAGGTCCACCCAACGTGGCAGCTGACCGTCACCTTCTGCCCGGTATAGTAGGGTCGTAGACACTAGATTCCTCACGAACTTCACGTATTTCTCACCTGGATTGGGTCCGAAGAAGTTCAGCCGCAACCACATCATACGGTCAAATTTTTCCACAGAGTATCTGTACTCCACTGCTGGTTCCATCCTGGTGCTTTTAGGGTCACTGTACTGAGACATGCGTTGCCCTTAAATTGTAGAATCCACAGAAATGGTGTCTCCTGTAGCTGTCCTTCTGGCTGTAGGAACGATCCCGCTGCTTGCCACCAATGTAACGGCACCGTTTCAGCAGACAAGGGGTTAAAATCCGTTTAGGCGATAGGCCCCTTTCCGAGAGACAGGCACAGCTACTGCAGAACACCAACCTCCCGAACTGGATACAAAATAGCACTCCAAACTGGAACCTCGCAAGTAGCTGTCAGCAGACGAACAGGAAAAGCGTATCCGTCAGCTTACACTCCTGGCAATCAGTCTCCAACAGCATACAGGGAATCCCCCAATAACAAGACAAGGCTCCGTGTTGAGGGTCAAGCAGTGCTCTGAAGTGCTGGCACACCCAGCCTGGTTTTTATTACAGTTTGTTGCAGATACAACATATCCCCACAATGCATCATGGTTTCCTCCCCTCTGTCCCGGAGACGACCAAAGACAATCCAATTATCTCTCAGGACAAAGGGGAGATCACCAATACACATGTGGAGACAACAGGACAGGAATCACCACCCAAACACACAATGGCACACCCCCACAGCAAACACAGACATTTAACATATCCCCAGATAGCTCAAGTCTGAGTGCATATCATTAGGTGAATGGCACTCAGAATACACGAATACAATAATATTAGCTATCTGGGTGCCCTCACATAACATACAATTTAACCGAACGCATAATAACATAAAATACAATTCTACAGACAGATTTAAGCTGTGCGGCCGGTCTGTCTTCTCCTTTACAGTTACTATGGGCCATAATCCTGAGGCAAGAGGCTTTCAAACAGCCCCCTCCAAAACCCAGTGGCGAGGTTGGTTTCGCCACAATGATGATGAGACACAGTTGCCAATAAGTCAACGGCAATTAGTGTCTCAAGAGGTTGATGTTGAGGATGAGACACATTTGTCAATAAGTGAGGTTCTTGTTAGGTCAACAAGTCAGGAGGATGACCAGAGTAAGGAGATGGAAGAGGAGATGGTGGACGATGAAATCACTGACCCAACCTGGGAAGATGGCAAGCTGAGCGAGGGCAGCAACGGGCTGGAAGAGGCAGTGGGGTGGCAAAAGGGAGAAGGCGGGCCACACCAAACAGGCATGCAACTGTTCCCTGGAGCACCCCCCTTGTGGCAATCTACCTTGCCAAGGGGTAGGTGTTCCACAGTCTGACGCTTTTTTGAGGAAAGTGCGGACGATAAAAGAATTGTTATTTGCACCCTGTTCTGTACCAAAATAAGCAGGGGCATGAATCCTAGCAACCTTGCACCACCAGCATGATCCACCACATGGCATCAAAGCACCCTAATAGGTGGGCCGAACGCCTGGGTCCACAATCAGTGTCTGCGGGTCACTCCACTGCCTCCTCTTCCCCTGTCCAAGACCCAGATGCCTCCCGCCCTGCATCTGGACCTTGGCAAGCACCATCAGCTAGCACATCCACTTCTGTGTCCCAGCGCAGCGTACAGATGTCCATACCCCAGGCCTTTGAACGAAAGTGCAAATACCCAGCCACCCACCAACAGACAATAGCACTAAATGCACACCTTTCCAATTTGCTGGCCCTGGAAATGTTGCCATTAAGGCTTGTGGACACTGAGGCTTTCCGCAGCCTGATGGCGGCGGCCATCCCTCGTTACTCAGTCCCCAGCCGCCACTATTTTTCTTGGTGTGCCGTCCCCACATTGCACCAGCATGTGTCCCGTAAAACAGCACCTGTGCCCTGACCAACACAGTTATTTGGAAGGTTCACTTCACGACTGACACTTGGACAAGTGCTTGTGGCCAGGGACCCTACTTTCCCTGACTGCACACTGGGTGAACATTGTGGAGGCTGGGAACAAGTTGTGCCCTGGGATGGCACAGATGCTTCTGACGCCAAGAAATGCGGGCCCTACTTCCATCAGGATTTCCGCCACCACCTATATTAGTGGCTGTAACCCCCCCCCTTCTCCTCCACTTCCACCTCTGAATTCTCATCTTGCAGTTCCAGTGAGCCATCAGTCAGTAGCTGGAAGCAGTGTAGCACTGCAGTGGGGAAGCGGCAATAGGCCGCGCTGAAAATAATTTGCTTAGGTGACAAACAGCACACCGCTGCAGAGCTGTGGAAGGGTATAAAGAACCGGACTGAGCTGTGGCTCTCACCACTCAACCTACAACCAGGCATGGTTGTGTCTGATAATGGCCGTAATTTGGTGGCAGCTTTGAAGCTCGGCAAGCTCACACACATACCATGCCTAGCTCACGTGTTCAACTTAGTGGTTCAGCAGTTTCTCAAAATCTACCCCAATTTGCCTGAGCTACTGGTGAAGGTGCGCCGTGTGTGTGCCCATTCCCAAAAGTAATCTACAGCTGCCGCCGTTCTGGCAACGCCCCTGCAGCACTTGCAATTGCCAGCTCACCGACTGTTGTGCACCGTGAGCACGCACTGGAACTCCACGTTCCACATGTTGGCCATGCTTTGTGAGCAGCAAAGGGCAATAGTGGAATACCAGCTGCAACATGGTCGTTGCCTTCCGGTCCGCTTTCACTCTTCGCAAGCGACGAGTAGGCATGGATGTTTGACCTCTGTGAGGTTTTAAGCAACTTTGAGGTATCAACACAGATGGTGAGTGGCGATGCGGCGTAACCATCCCACTTCTGTGTCTACGGAAACGCTCGCTGCTCACAATGAAGGCGGACGCTTTGCATGTGGAAATGGGGGAACCAACTGAAAAAATGGAGTGGTGTTAAACAGGCAGGAAGTGCTAAAACCCATATGCAGTTGGGCATGTGTACAGGTCATTCTCAAAAAATTTGCATATTGTGATAAAGTTCATTATTTTCTGTAATGCACTGATAAACATTAGACTTTCATATATTTTAGATTCATTACTCACAACTGAAGTAGTTCAAGCCTTTTATTGTTTTAATATTGATGATTTTGGCATACAGCTCATGAAAATCCAAAATTCCTATCTCAAAAAATTTGCATATTTAATCCGACCAATAAAAGAAAAGTGTTTTTAATACAAAAAAAGTCAACCTTCAAATAATTATGTTCAGTTATGCACTCAATACTTGGTCAGGAATCCTTTTGCAGAAATGACTGCTTCAATGCGGCGTGGCATGGAGGCAATCAGCCTGTGGCACTGCTGAGGTGTTATGGAGGCCCAGGATGCTTCGATAGCGGCCTTAAGCTCATCCAGAGTGTTGGGTCTTGCGTCTCTCAACTTTCTCTTCCCAATATCCCACAGATTCTCTATGGGGTTCAGGTCAGGAGAGTTGGCAGGCCAATTGAGCACAGTAATACCATGGTCAGTAAACCATTTACCAATGATTTTGGCACTGTGAGCAGGTGCCAGGTCGTGCTGAAAAATGAAATCTTCATCTCCATAAAGCTTTTCAGCAGATGAAAGCATAAAGTGCTCCAAAATCTCCTGATAGCTAGCTGCATTGACCCTGCCCTTGATAAAACACTGTGGACCAACACCAGCAGCTGACATGGCACCCCAGACCATCACTGACTGTGGGTACTTGACACTGGACTTCAGGCATTTTGGCATTTCCCTCTCCCCAGTCTTCCTCCAGACTCTGGCACCTTGATTTCCGAATGACATGCAAAATTTGCTTTCATCCGAAAAAAGTACTTTGGACCACTGAGCAACAGTCCAGTGCTGCTACTCTGTAGCCCAGGTCAGGCGCTTCTGGCACTGTTTCTGGTTCAAAAGAGGCTTGACCTGGGGAATGCGGCATCTGTAGCCCATTCCCTGCACACGCCTGTACACGGTGGCTCTGGATGTTTCTACTCCAGACTCAGTCCACTGCTTCCGCAGGTCCCCCAAGGTCTGGAATCGGTCCTTCTCCACAATCTTCCTCAGGGTCCGGTCACCTCTTCTCGTTGTGCAGCGTTTTCTGCCACACTTTTTCCTTCCCACAGACTTCCCACTGAGGTGCCTTGATACAGCACTCTGGGAACAGCCTATTCGTTCAGAAATTTCTTTCTGTGTCTTACCCTCTTGCTTGAGGGTGTCAATGATGGCCTTCTGAATTTTGGGTTTTCGTGAGCTGTATGCCAAAATCATCAATATTAAAACAATAAAAGGCTTGAACTTCTTCAGTTGGTGTGTAATGAATCTAAAATATATGAAAGTCTAATGTTTATCAGTACATTACAGAAAATAATGAACTTTATCACAATATGGTAATTTTTTTAGAAGGACCTGTATAAAGGGTTATTGCTAATGGCGATCCCCAGCAAAAATGCATACAGTGGAGGATGCCCACAGCGGACCACAGGTACCACAATAGACATCCTACACAAGATGGCAATTATGTGGATGTGATAGCCAATATAAAATATTACAATATTATAACATTTGCAAAGACAGGTGCACTCTGCGGTCTTACTAAACCCTTAAACTGATGTTAAAATTGAGAGATAGCCAACATATCCTACTGTGCAGAACATGTCTGAGCCTGCCAAGGTTTCTCAAGTAGCTCGGGACCTAACACTCATCTACCTGTACCATATGGGCAATACCAGGAGCCAGTGGGCGAATTACATGAGCGAAGTGCTCCACACAAAAAAAATACCTAGTAGCCATTGGCTCCTGAACTGAAAAATGTAGGAGCCAAATAAAATTTTTAGTCGCCAAATCCAAACCGAATCAAAATTTGGGTATCGTGACAACGCTACGCCGTGGGTTGGCGTAGGGTTGTTTCGATACAAAAATTTTGATTCGCTTGCGTCACCATAAAAAAGTATTGCGATACTTAATACCGCGCAAAAAAAATATAAACACCCAAAAAAGCTGCGTGCATTTTGCATTTTATGAAACGTTCGGCCCATAATAGAACAGTCCTATCCATTTTTTGGGGTGACTAAAAAATGGCGAATGCTCACCGCATAGTTTTTTTTACATAATTTAATAGTTTGGACTTTTCGGACGCAGCGCTATGTAATATGTTTATTTATTTATTGTTTTATATATTTTATATGTAAAATTGGGAAAGGGATGATTTAAACTTAATATTTTAGGTTACTTTCACATTAGCGTTTTTCATTTCCGGCATAGAGTTCCGTCCTAGGGGAGCTATACCAGAAAAGAACTGACCAGGCATATCCTAATGCATTCTGAATGGAGAGTAATCCGTTCAAGATGCATCAGGATGTCTTCAGTTCAGTCATTTTGACTGATCAGGCAAAAGATAAAACCACAGCATGCTACGGTTTTATCTCCGGCGAAAAAACTGAAGATTTACCTGAATACCGGATCCGGCATTTTTTTTCCCCATAGGAATGTATTAGTGCCAGGTCCTGCATTCAAAATACCGGAATGCAGGATCCGTCCTTCCAGTCATGCGCATGCACAGACCGGTAAGAATGTGTAAAAAGATACAAGACAGATCCGTCTGTCCGCATGACAAGCGAAGAGATGGATTCGTTCTTGCAATGCATTTGTGAGATGGTCTAGCCTCAGGATAAAGGTCCATTCACCCTTACACGTCTCACAAATGCTTTAAGTCACATCCAGATCAGCAGATCCGGCAGGCAGTTCGGACAACGGAACTGCTTGCCGGATCACACTGCCGCAAGTGTGAAAGTAGCCTTATTTTTTATTTATTTTTTGTAGTTTTTTTTTTACTTACTATTAGCCCCCGTAGGGGCTGAAACCCTTGTCCTATTCACCCTTAGGCCACTTTCACATGGGCAAGATTTCTGCGCGGGTGCAATGCGTGACGTAAACACATTGCACCCGCACTGAATCCGGACCCATTCACTTCTATGGGGCTGTTTATGGGGCTGTTTCACTTGTACGTTGCGTGAAAATCGCAGCATGCTCTATGTTGTGCGTTTTTCAGGTAACGCATGCCCCATAGAAGTTAATGGGGCTGCATGAAAATTGCAAGCATCCGCAAGCAAGTGCGGATGCGGTGCGATTTTCACGCATGGTTGCTAGGATGACAGTCCATTCACTGTGTTATTTTCCCTTATAACATGGTTATAAGGGAAAATAGCATTCTTTAATACAGAATGCTTAGTAGAAGGTCAATATAATAAACATTATATACACCCCAGTATAATAAACATTGGCGGCGCAGTGCGCCCCCCCAGTATAATAAGCATTGGTGGCGTAGTGCACCCCCCCTCCCCTGTATAATAAACATTGGTGGCGCAGTGCACCCCCCAACACCCCAGTATAATAAAGATTGGTGGCGCAGTAGGCAGTGCCAATGAGGGTTAAAAAAATTATTAACTCACCTCCTCCAATTGATCGCGTAGCAGCCGGTCTCCTGTTCTTCCTTCAGGACCTGTTAAAGGACCTGTGGTGACATCACTGAGCTAATCACATGGTACATCACATGATCCATCACCATGGTAATGGACAATGTGATGAGCTCAGTGACGTCACCACAGGTCCTGAATAAAGAACCGGCAGGAGACCGGCAGCTATGCGATCAATTGGAGGAGGTGAGTTTATTTTTTATTTATTTTTAACCCTCATTGGCACTTCCCACTGCGCCACCAATGTTTATTATACAGGGGTGATGGGAGGGTACACTGCGCCACCAATGCTTATTATACTGGGGGGGGGGGGGGGCGCACCCCACTGCGCCACCAATGAAGATAACTGACCCTTTAATACAAATACAGGAGGCGGGTGTAGGAATCAAATAACAAGCACCCGACCTCTGACAGGGAGCTGCGATCCGCTGCAGTTAACTCCTTATGTACCGCATCTGAATGGTTAACTGCCGCTGATCGCAGCTCCCTGTCATAGAGGTCGGGTGCCGGCTATTTGATTCCGGCACCCGCCTCCTGTATTTGTATCAACAGGTCAGTTATCTTCATGTGCAGTGGCCACAGCCCCTCCCCTCCTCCTCCCGTCTCTCTTATTATTATTTGCGGAGGCGGTGGCAGCAGCACAGGGGGAGGGAGAAACTCTTTCTCCACTGCACTCTGCGCTGCTGAGAAGAACATCTCCTATGCCCGCCGCAGTATTCAACGGCAGAGCTGCGGCGACTGGTATAGTTGCAAAAGTCTTGTCACCATTTGTAAATTCTAAGTCGCATTGGCGACCATTTTGGTCGCTATCTGGAGCCCTGGAGCATAAGGACCGACTCATAGCCAAGTCACCAGTTACCTCCAGCATGTAGCCATGCGTGCAATGGGAGGAGGGAGGAGTCTGCGAGTCCGACTCAAGACTGGCTGATATGTCCCAGGGCTCGCAGGTGCACCTGTCACGGATGGTGTAACAGATGGTGTCCTTATGAGTTTTGAAATCAGAAGAAAACATCAAAATGTCATCTAGATACACTAGTACAAATTTCCCCATTAAATGATAAAAAATGCTGTTCACAAAATGCTGAAAGACGGCTAGAGCATTCGTCAAACCAAAAGGCATAACCAAATTCTCAAAATGGCCCTCAGGGGTATTGAAGGCAGTTTTCCATTCGTCTCCTTCTCTGACCCTGACCAGGTTGTATGCCCCTCTTAAATCCAACTTGAAGCGGATAAGGGTCACGAATTGTGATACTGTTCAGCTCCCTGAAATCCAGACATGGTCTTAAAGAACCATCTTTTGTCTTAACAAAGAAAAAAAACTGCGGCAACAGGTGACTTCGAGGTTCGTATGTGTCCCTTTCTCAGGCTCTCAGAGATATAAGCACGCATAGCGACCCTTTCAGGTTGGGAGAGATTGTATAAACGAGATTTAGGCAGCTTGGCGTCTGGGATGAGATTAATAGGGCAATCATACTCTCTGTAAGGAGGCAGCTCCTGAACACCACTCTCAGAAAACACATCCGAAAATTCAGAGAGAAAAGATGGTACAGTCTTAGTAGAAACCTCTGAAACAGATGTCGAGAGGCAATTCTCTCTGCAAAAGTCACTCCAACCATTTATTTGCCTCGCTTGCCAATCTATGGTGGGGTTATGTTTAGTGAGCCAGGGTAGCCCCAACACTAGAGGAGTAGGCAACCCACTTAGTACGAAACATGACACAGTCAACATGAGTATCACTCACAATCAAACGGATATTGTGAACTATGCCCTTTAACGATTTCTGAGAAAGTGGAGCGGAATCAATAGCAAAAACAGGTATATCCTTTCCCAAAGTGCATACCTGGAAACCATGTGTTGTAGCAAAATGATTTTCAATGAGATTGACAGCTGCTCTACTATATACAAAAATGTTCTTGCTCTCTAGCGCCACCCTGGCAGGTAGGACAAAACGGGAACTAAAAGCAAACAGAAAACCTTCAATTTCCGCATCAACCTTGCCAATAGTAACAGATGGAATGTTTTTAGAGGACTTTTTTCTTTTTGTTTCTTTATTACTCTCACAAAACTGCCTGAATCTCCTAGAGGGACAAACATTTGCCAAATGACTTATACCTCCACAACAAAAACAAACCCTCCTCTAAGAGCTGAATCCTCTGTTGTCAGAGGCAAGCAAACCCAGCTGCATGGGCTCCTGCTCAGAGGAATGAGAGAGATTGAGGCTCCTGCGCACCGAATGAGACCCCCCCACTGTCCTTGGACCGGAAGGAGTGATCTCTCCTCTCTCTCTCAGACGCATGTCAATACGAACAGCCCGAGACATGGCAGAATCCAAGGAGGTAGGTCTCTCATGAAAGGCAAATGCATCTTTCAATCCCTTTGAAAGACCATGGCAAAATTGACTTCGGAGTGAAGCATCATTCCAACCAGTGTCAGCTGCCCATCTCCGAAATTCTGAACAGTATATCTCTGCGGACTGTTTACCCTGGCATAAAAGACGCAGTTTAGATTCCGCCAGAGAAATACGATCCGGATCATCATATATCTGACCCAGGGCTAAAAAAAAATTCATCCACTGAACGGAGGGGCTGTGCCCCCACCGGCAGCAAAAAGGCCCAGGACTGAGCGTTATCCCTGAGTAGCGAGATGATGATCCCCACCCTCCGCTCCTCATCACCAGAGGAATGGGGACATAGGCGAAACGAACAAAATTCTCACTACCCCTGGAGAACGTACCTGGAAGCGAGATTTTAGGCTCAGAACAAATTCCATGAACGCAAGCAGAAATGGTCACCTCAAACTGAGAGACAGTTTTCCGGAGATCTGCTACCTCCAATGAAAGACCCTGCATGCGGTCAATCAAGGTTGAAACCGGATTCATGCTTAAGACGGTTTTAGCGGTTTATAATGTCACGGATGGTGTAACAGAAAACAAGAAGTTGCAAATAAGGATCCGACTGGCTTGATCCAAAACGAAGGAACAAAAGGGTGACCGCTATTTAAGCCCTGAAACTCTCCCTGTCTTCTCAGCCCATGCAAAGAACTCTATGATAGAAAATGTCATGCCCTCGTGCCTCAACTGTATGACACCTGAACACCCTATAATAGCGAGGGGACACGACCACCGGCTCCCTACACTTAATACGGAGGGAGTCAGGGTCACCTAGTATCAAGGCAACCGGAAAACACAAATAAATGAACAGACTTATCTGTAGAAGCATCAGTTGCAGTTTGCAGCATGAGCACACTCCAGGAAGTTGTATAAACCGCAAGGTGAGGTAGTTTGGGGAGGAGATATATAGGGAGGCATTCGCTGCTAATAGATGACAGCTGGGAGAGGGAGGAGAGATGTCAAAAGAAGATCATGCAGGAGGTACTGAAGAGCGTCTATCAGAACTTATCAAAGATCTGGTGGTGACAGCACCTAAATGTAGCAGTGGGCGAATTACAGGAGCGTAAGGACCACCCTCAGTGGGGTAGTTCCCATAGCAGGTTTTTCCATCTGTTCAGCGTGGATGTGCCAAAAAGGAGGAAGAGGATGAGGAGATTGAGAGTCATCCTCCTGATGAGGACAGCCAAGTCTTGTCTGTTGGGACTCTGGCACACATGGCTGACTATGTTATGCTCTGTAGAGCACCTGAGCATCCCAAAGTGTTCTACTAGAGCACCTGAGCACTTTGGTGCTCGATCACACTAATCCCAACCGTTGGTACCTGCAGGTGCTGGAATGGGTATAGTTCCTCATAGTAACATACTGTAATGTGGCTGAGCGTTATCTCACTACATTCAGCGCCATAATACTCGGGTGCAAAGTGGGAAGGGGTGCAAATTTGCATACACCTTTATTATCTAAGAATCTTTATTCATTTTGTAATCATATTTAAAGCAAAGCTCCGTCTGTATGTCTGTATACTTCTGTTTCTGAACAAAATGAGTCTGGTTATAGCTCTCAGTTCCAGTTACCAGACACTATTCAGAAATTTGATGCAGGTATAACTTAGAATCCACTGCATTATACGAAATCGGCTAAACTGCTCAGAGTATGTCTGATGACAAAGCTCTGAAACAGCCGGCAGAATGATGAATTCAGTTCTGGACATAACACAAAACTACACTACGTGCAGAATTATTAGGCAAATGAGTATTTTGACCACATCATCCTCTTTATGCATGTTGTCTTACTCCAAGCTGTATAGGCTTGAAAGCCTACTACCAATTAAGCATATTAGGTGATGTGCATCTCTGTAATGAGAAGGGGTGTGGTCTAATGACATCAACACCCTATATCAGGTGTGCATAATTATTAGGCAACTTCCTTTCCTTTGGCAAAATGGGTCAAAAGAAGGACTTGACAGGCTCAGAAAAGTCAAAAATAGTGAGATATCTTGCAGAGGGATGCAGCACTCTTAAAATTGCAAAGCTTCTGAAGCGTGATCATCGAACAATCAAGCGTTTCATTCAAAATAGTCAACAGGGTCGCAAGAAGCGTGTGGAAAACCCAAGGCGCAAAATAACTGCCCATGAACTGAGAAAAGTCAAGCGTGCAGCTGCCAAGATGCCACTTGCCACCAGTTTGGCCATATTTCAGAGCTGCAACATCACTGGAGTGCCCAAAAGCAAAAGGTGTGCAATACTCAGAGACATGGCCAAGGTAAGAAAGGCTGAAAGACGACCACCACTGAACAAGACACACAAGCTGAAACGTCAAGACTGGGCCAAGAAATATCTCAATACTGATTTTTCTAAGGTTTTATGGACTGATGAAATGAGAGTGAGTCTTGATGGGCCAGATGGCTGGATTGGTAAAGGGCAGAGAGCTCCAGTCCAACTCAGACGCCAGCAAGGTGGAGGTGGAGTACTGGTTTGGGCTGGTATCATCAAAGATGAGCTTGTGGGGCCTTTTTGGGTTGAGGATGGAGTCGAGCTCAACTCCCAGTCCTACTGCCAGTTTCTGGAAGACACCTTCTTCAAGCAGTGGTACAGGAAGAAGTCTGCAAGGTAAGAAAAACATGATTTTCATGCAGGACAATGCTCCATCACACGCGTCCAAGTACTCCACAACGTGGCTGGCAAGAAAGGGTATAAAAGAAGAAAATCTAATGACATGGCCTCCTTGTTCACCTGATCTGAACCCCATTGAGAACCTGTGGTCCATCATCAAATGTGAGATTTACAAGGAGGGAAAACAGTACACCTCTCTGAACAGTGTCTGGGAGGCTGTGGTTGCTGCTGCACGCAATGTTGATGGTGAACAGATCAAAACACTGACAGAATCCATGGATGGCAGGCTTTTGAGTGTCCTTGCAAAGAAAGGTGGCTATATTGGTCACGGATTTGTTTTTGTTTTGTTTTTGAATGTCAGAAATGTATATTTGTGAATGTTGAGATGTTATATTGGTTTCACTGGTAAAAATAAATAATTGAAATGGGTATATATTTGTTTTTTGTTAAGTTGCCTAATAATTATGTACAGTAATAGTCACCTGCACACACAGATATCCCCCTAAAATAGCTAAAACTAAAAACAAACTAAAAACTACTTCCAAAAATATTCAGCTTTGATATTAATGAGTTTTTTGGGCTCATTGAGAACATGGTTGTTGTTCAATAAAAAAATTAATCCTCAAAAATACAACTTGCCTAATAATTCTGCACTCCCTGTAGTACAAGATAGGAAATGCAATGTAATTATAAATTGCTCACCTTACAATGCAAATTTTATTAATATGAGAACTCTAATATAACACTTGAAAGGTGCATGACATTTATATTGTTCATACTGTTATCCTAAGGGCCAAAACATTAACATAAACACACAATGCCTTGTGAAAATATGGAACACCCCCTTGGTGTATTTCATGTTTTTTTTGCATTACAACCTGGAATTGAAATGAGTTTTGGAGATTTGTACCTTTTTGATGTACACAACATGATTACCACTTTGAAGGTGTAAAATATTTTTCATCCTAACAAACAATACTTAAGACATTAAACAAGCAATTTTAATGTGCGGTATATCCATCCCCTGATATTTAATGTTTTGTGAAGCCACCTTTTACTTTTTGCTTTAATCTTTGAACCTTTCTGCTGCAATTACAGATGCTAGTCTCTTGGTCTGCATCTCTATTAGCCTAGCAATTTTAGACACTGGGATGTTTGCCCATTCCTATCAAACTGCTCCAGCTTCCGTAATGTATTGGTGTTCAGCAATCTTCTAGTCGTGCCATAGATTCTCCACTGAGTTGAGGCCTGGGCTTTAATTTTGATATTCCAAGACGTTTAAATGTTTCCCCTTAAGCTCAGAGTTATTGTCCTTAACCACTTCCCATCCGGGCCATTTACCCCCTTCCTGACCAAGCCATTTTTTGCAAATCTGACATGTCACTTTATTATTATTATTATTATTATTTATTATTTAAGCGCCATTCATTCCATAGCGCTGTACATATGATAAGCGGTGCACATACATAACAGACAATTGTACTAATCATAAACAAGATGAGTTACAAACTGGTACAGAAGGAGAGAGGGCCCTGCCAGTGAGGGCTTACAATCTACATGGTATGGGAGAAGGACACAGTAGGTGCGGGTTGAGTTGGTCATGGCGGTATAGAGGCAGCAGGGTCATTGGTTGTAGGCTTGTCTGAAGAGGTGGGTTTTCAGGTTTCTTTTGTAGGATACCACTGTAGGTGAGAGTCTGATATGTTGGGGTAGCGAGTTCCAGAGTATGGGGGATGCACGGGAGAAATCTTGGAGTCGATTGTGGGAAGAGGCGATAAGAGGAGAGGAGAGAAGGAGGTCTTGTGAGGATCGGAGAGTGCGTGTGGGGATGTATCGGGAAAGTAGCTCAGAGATGTAGGGAGGGGACAGGTTATGGACGGCCTTGTATGTGTTTGTCAGTACTTTGAAGTGGATTCGTTGGGCAATGGGGAGCCAGTGAAGGGATTGGCAGAGGGGAGAGGCAGAGGAGTAATAAGGTGAGAGGTGGATTAGTCGGGCAGCGGAGTTGAGGATAGATTGGAGGGGTGCAAGGGTGCTAGATGGAAGGCCACAGAGGAGAATGTTGCAGTAGTCTAGGCGGGAGATAATGAGGGCATGTACGAGCATTTTCGCAGATTCAAAGTTAAGGAAAGCACGGATGCGGGAGATGTTTTTGAGTTGGAGGCGGCAGGTGGTGGAAAGGGCTTGGATGTGCGGTCGGAAGGAAAGGGCAGAATCTAAGGTCACTCCAAGGCAGCAGGCTTTTTTGACTGGGGATAATGTGCAGCCATTGATCGTGATAGATAGGTCTGTTGGGGGGGTTGAACAAGATGGGGGAAAGATTATGAATTCTGTCTTATCCATGTTAAGTTTAAGAAAGCGAGAGGCGAAGAAGGATGATATAGAAGATAGACATTGTGGGATTCTTGATAGTAAGGTGGTGATGTCTGGACCAGAAAGGTAGATTTGTGTGTCATCAGCATAGGAGTGATACTGAAAGCCATGGGACTCTATGAGCTGTCCCAGGCCAAAAGTGTAGATTGAGAAGAGCAGGGGTCCTAGGACAGAGCCTTGCGGGACACCAACAGAGAGGGCATGAAGCGAGGAGGTGGTGCGGGAGTGGGAGACGCTAAACGTCCGGTCTGTGAGGTATGATGTGATCCAGGAGAGAGCCAGGTCAGTGATGCCAAGAGATGAGAGAGTTTGCAACAGAAGGGTGTGGTCAACAGTGTCGAAGGCAGAGGACAGGTCAAGGAGAAGGAGGACAGAGTGTTGTTTTTTGGTTTTGGCTGTCAGTAGGTCATTGGTGACTTTGGTAAGGGCAGTCTCGGTCGAGTGGTGGGTTCGGAAGCCGGATTGTAGGCGGTCAAAGAGGGAGCAAGAGGAGAGGTGGGAGGACAGTTCAGAATGGACATGTTGTTCAAGTAGCTTTGAGGCATATGGAAGAAGTGATATGGGGCGATAACTGGACAAGGAAGATGGGTCAAGTGAAGGCTTTTTTAGGATGGGTGTAATGGTAGCATGTTTAAAAGCAGAGGGGAAGACACCAGAGTTTAGTGATAGATTGAAGAGATGAGTTAGGGCTGGGATAAACACTGCGGTGAGGTTAGGGATGAGGTGGGATGGGATTGGGTCAAGTGCACAGGTGGTGAGATGTGATCTGGAGAGTAGAGTGGAGAGTTTTTCTTCTGTAATGGTGGAGAAGCGGGTTTTAGGGGGAGAGGACCGAGCAGATGTGTAGAGGGTCTGTGGGGACTGTGTAGTAAAGCTTTCTCTGATGTGGACTATCTTTTGTTTGAAATATTTGGCAAAGTCCTCAGCTGAGAAGAGAGGAGAGGGTGGGGGCGCTGGGGGGCGGAGAAGGGAGTTAAAAGTGCTAAAAAGTTGTTTAGGGCTGTGTGACAGGGAAGATATGAGAGATGAGAAGTAGGCCTGTTTTGCATCAGCGAGTGAGGATTTGAATATGAGAAGGGATTGCTTGTATGCAGTGAGATAATCTATAGAAGGGGATTTTTTTCCATCGTCGCTCAGCAGCCCTGGAAGCTTGTCTGAGTTTCTTGGTCAGGTTGGTGTGCCAGGGTTGTCTGTTGATTTTCCGGATTTTGTTATGTGTGAGGGGGGCAACAGTGTCCAGAGCTGTACTTATGTGGTGTTGTATAGGGTGGTAGCAGCTTCTGGGTCTTGGAGGCAACAGATGGTAGAGAGTGGGAGAAGAGAGTCAGAAAGCAAGCTTTTACAATCCAAGCCATTCAGAGATTTGTTTTCTCGTGACACATTGTATTTCATAAAAGTCATACATTTGAGTCAATTTATTTCACCTTTATTTATGAAAAAAAAATCCCCAAATTACCCAAAAATTTGAAAAATACACAATTTTCTAAATTTCCGTTTCGCTGCTTTTAAAACAGAAAGTGATACCTCATAAAATATTTATTACTTAACATTCCCCATATGTCTACTTTATGTTGGCATCATTTTGTAAATGTCATTTTATTTTTTTAGGATGTTACAAGGCTTAGAGTTTTAGAAGCAATTCTTAAATTTTTTTCAAGAAAATTTCCAAAACCCACTTTCTAAGGACCTGTTCAGGTCTGAAGTCACTTTGTGGGGCTTACATAGTGGAAACCCCCCCTAAATGACCCCTCAAGTTACTCAAAACTGATTTTAACCGTTTACGTGTTCTACAAGAATTAAAGGAAATAGAGATTAAATATCTAAATTTCACATTTTTTTTTTTGTCAGATTTTCCGGTTTAATTTTTTTTTTTTCTTTAACACTTCAGGGTTCACAGCTAGACAAAACGTAATATTTATTATCTTGGTTCTGCGGTTTACATAAACGCCCCACATGTTGTCATAAACTGATGTAAGGGCACACGGCAGGGCATAGAAGAAAAGGAGTGCCATATGGTTTATGGAAGGCAGATTTTGCTGAACTGGTTTTTAGATGCCATGTCCCATTTGAAGCCCCCCGATGCACCCATACAGTAGAAACTCTCCCAAAAAGTGACACCATTTGGGAAACTAGTGGAGAAGATGCCTGTTTTATTGGTACTATTTTGGGGTACATATGATTTTTAATTGCTCTATATTACGTTTTTTGAGAGGCAAGGTTTTGGCACAGTTTTAAATTTTTTGCAGCATTCATCTGACAGGGTAGATCAAGTGCTGTTTTTATAGAGCAGGTTGTTACGGATACAATGATATCAAATATGTCTACTGCCTTTGTTGGTTTCGGTTTTACATAATAAAGCATTTTATGGGAAAAAAACTTATGTTTTTGTGTCTCCATTTTCTGAACGCCATATTTTTTTTATTTTTCTGCTGATCATCTTGAGGGTCTTGTTTTTTTCAGAAAGAGTTGACGTTTTATTGGTACAATTTTTGGGTACATATTATTATTATTATTATTATTATTACTTTTTCTCATTTATCTAAGTTTAACACAACAGTAGCATTTTTTTTTTCAACCCAAAAAAATTATGTTTTAGTGTCTCCATAGTCTGAGAGCCATATCTTTTTTATTTTTTGACTGATTTGTGTTAGTTGGGGTCTATTTTTTTGCAGGATGAGGTCACCTTTTTGATCGCTTGGTGTTGAACTTTATGTGATGTTAAGTGACCAAAAATTGCTTTTACGATGTTCACCTGAGGGGTTATGTCATGTGATATTTTTATAGAGCAGGTTGTTACTGAAACGGCAATACCTAATATGTCTACTTTTTTTAAAATTTATTTCAGTTTAACACAATAATAACAGTTTTGAAGCAAAAAAAAAAGAAACATTTTAGTGTCTCCATTGTCTGAGAGTCATATTTTATATTTTTTTTTTTGACCGATTTGTCTTAACATTTTGAAACAAAAAAAATATGTTTTAATGTCTCCATGTTCTGAGAGCTATATTTTTTTTTATTTTTGAAGTGATTTTCTTATGTAGGCTCTAATTTTTTGCGGGATGAGGTGACTGTTTTATTGGTACCATTTTGTGGGACATACGCCAGACTGCAGTCACGGACGCGGCAATACCAAATATGTCTATTTTTACCATTTTATTTTTATTACTTTATTGGGTAAAAAAAATGTTTTCACATTTGAAACCTTCTTTTTTTTTTTTTTTTTTATAAAACACTTTTATAAATGTTGAGCGCTGTGTATGCAGCGATCTAGAAGGCAGGGACACCTGGGAACTGTCACTGCCTTCTCCCTGGGATGCCCTGCTGTCACTGACAACGGGCCCCTGACACAGTAGCTGCATGATTAGCTTGCAGCTGCGATCTCTGAATGGACATTTCAGAACGTCCATTCAGAGATAAACAACCACTACCCGGAATTCTATAGTCAATTGTCAGATCTGAAGTGGTTAAAGAGGTTGTCTCACTTCAGCAAATGGCATTTATCATGTAGAGAAGGTTAATACAAGGCACCTACTAATGTTTTGTGATTGTCCATATTGCCTCCTTTGCTGGCTTCATTCATTTTTCCATCACATTATACACTTTTTGTTTCCATGATTACAACCACCCTGTAATCCTTCAGTGGTGATTGTGCTTGCACACTATAGGAAAAAGCGCTGGCCACTCTGATAGCCGGGATTGTGGGAGCTCACATAGGCTGGTGCTTTTTCCTGTAGTGTGCAAGCACAGCAACCGCTGCTGGATTACAGGGTGGTCGTAACCATAGCAAGCAGGGTATAATGTGATGGAAAAATGAATCCAGCCAGCAAAGGAGGCAATATGGACAATTGCAATAAATTAGTAAGTGCCTTGTATTAACTTTGTCTACATGATAAATGGCACTTGCTGAAGTGAGACAACCCCTTTAACAATTGCCCCATATTTACTGCCATCCATCCATCCTTTCATACTGACCAGTTTTCCAGTCCCTGTTGATGAAAAGCACCCCACAGCTTGATGTGACCACCACCATACTTCATTGTGGGAATAGTGTTCTTGGGGAGATGGGAAGTGTTGAATTTGCACAACATACTATTTTGGATGATGTCCAAAAAATGAATTTTTTCATCTGACCAGAGAACCTTCTTCCATATGTTTGGGGAGTCCTCCATGTTTCTTATGTTTTCTTTTAACAAGGGCTTTTTTTCTGATCACTCTGCCATAAAGTTCCACTTTGTTAGGTGTATGGCTGATAGTGGTCCTATGAAGAGATACTTCCATCTCCACTGTGGATCTTTGGAACTCTTTCATTGTTGTCTTATTTGAATCTCTGATTAAGGCTATTTTCATACTAGCGTTAAAATGTTCCGACAGGCTGTTCGGGCAGAGCAACAGCCTGCCAGAGTTCATTGTATCCGGCATAGCTGGAAAG
This sequence comes from Bufo gargarizans, assembly GCF_014858855.1. Lineage (NCBI taxonomy): Eukaryota > Metazoa > Chordata > Amphibia > Anura > Bufonidae > Bufo > Bufo gargarizans. Next base: position 384,567,027 of record NC_058081.1, on the reverse strand, counting down.
TGCCAGACTATCCTGTTTTTGGCATTAGTGCTAGGATTTTTGTCTGGTCAAATTCCGGCACAGACTGTTCCTCTGCCAGAAGGTTTTAACGTTGGTGTGAAACTAGCCTAATGCCTTTCTTTTCCAGTCTTTCAGTTTTGGTGGGCAGCCTTCTCTGGTCAGGTTTGTAGTTGTGCCATATTCTTTCTATTTTATTACAATTCATTGAATTCATAATAATAACGGATGCTCCAAGTTCAGGATGTTCAAAGTTTGGTAAATTTTATTATAACCCAACTTTGATTTATACTTCTCCAAAGCTTTGTCTTTGGTCTGAGCTCCTTGGTCTTCATATTTCTTGCTCAGTAGTGTTTGCAGACTCTGAGTCATTTATCAAATTTGGTGTAAAGTAGAACTGGCTTAGCTGCTCCTAGGAATTAATTAAATTCATATTTTCATTTTCCAATGGAACTGTCCAAAATGAAAGGTGGAATCTGATTGGTTGCTATGGGCAACTAAGCCAGTTCTACTTTACACTGGTTTGATCAGAAGCCTTTCAGAAGCACATCATGTGATAGATCACGTGACACTTTGATTGCACACAGTAGAACCTTATTCAACGAATTATGTGACTTATGACGCTAATCACTTGGGCCAAACATTATTTCCAGGTTTAATGGGAAATGGGGGTGAATACATATGGACTCACAACTTTTCAGTTTTAAAAGAGAAAAGCAACGTTTTTTATTCTTCATTCTGCTATAACAATGTGGACTGTTTTGTCAGGTCCATTACATAAAATTGAAATTAAAGTCCATTAAAACATTAACATTTCAGGTTGTAATGTAAAAATCAAAAATAATACTTTCCCAAGGCATTTATATAGTTATAAATATATAATAAATATTTATATAGTGTAACGGTCATGTACACACACACACAGGGGGGAGGATAGTGACCACTTCGCTCTCCCCTCACCCCTGGCCCTGCCTACTTGCCTCACGAGTCCTGATGACAGGGGACAACTGGACGGCAGTCCTTAATTTAGGATATGTGCGAGAAGGACAGACAAGACAAATAACGGATAGTGAACGGACCGGGTCAATACCTAGAGAGCTACGCAGTACTAGAGAATGAGCAGAGTATAGTCAGGAAAAGCCGAGGTCAAATACCAGGAGAGAAACAAAGTACAACAGGAGTCTGCAAAGAATTGTCAGGTGGAAACCGGGGTCAGGATACCAGGAGAGATGCGCAGTACAGGAGGAGCAGGCAAAGGATCGTTAGGGAACAGGATCAGGTAAGTATACAGGAATGCCAGGAACCTAAATTAACAGGCAACCTGTGGCCAGCAGGCTGCCTGTATTTATAGTGGGGAGTGAGTGTCATGTGACGTGGCCAGCATCACATGACCGACACACCAACCAGTTGAGCACCGAGTGATCAGCTCGGCGCTCAAGGCAGACCAAGAAGCAGGGAGCCTCCCAGCTAGCAAAGTTGCCCTGGTAACGAGGTCAAACACAGATCCTCGCTCCCGAAGCTAAGCAGCAGGTCTGCGGCTGATGGGAGACAGAGTGCGCCTTCGGCACCCCGTTACATATAGTTTCCATATTTGTGCACAGAATACTGTTATATATATATATATATATATATAAAATCAAATTTGTGTGTGTCTAAGAAGTCTGTACAGTATTCTGTGCACAATATGGAAACTATATTTTGTTTAGATATAGTATTAGTATTTTCTTCCACATTTAGCAAACTAAATGAATCCATTCATTCTGATCAGAAGTAAATCTGATTTCTATTTTTTATCCATCTCAAGTGCTTTCTATCCTGGAATGATGTCCAGTCATTTCTGCTGACAGAAAGAACCTTCTGGAAAAGCTGTTAAATTACTTGAACCAGTAAGCTTCTCTCACTCACTCTTTTTCCATTTATGTCATTGACTGCAATGGTTTTGGAGGTTTCTGGCACTGCTTAGAAAACATCCATCATCTTTAAGTTTCTCCATTAAAGTAACAACATAATTTGTGCTGCAGAGACTCAACTAAAGTAGCCGAAATCTGCAAGTTTTCAGTGATGTAAAAAACTGCCACAAGGAAACTGCTACTGTCCAGATCTGTTCTCCTTTGGGTTTGCATAAGAAATGAATGACTAAAACAGTTAAACGGAGAATAGTGAACATTTCAGAGGATTAGAAATATACAGGTCCTAAAAAAATTAGCATATTGTGATAAAGTTCATTATTTTCTGTAATGTACTGATAAACATTAGACTTTCATATATTTTAGATTCATTACACACAACTGAAGTAGTTCAAGCCTTTTATTGTTTTAATATTGATGATTTTGGCCAAAATGCCTGAAGTCCAGTGTCAAGTACCCACAGTCAGTGATGGTCTGGGGTGCCGACACTGGACTTCAGGCATTTTGGCATTTCCCTCTCCCCAGTCTTCCTTCAGACTCTGGCACCTTGATTTTCTTATGACATGCAAAATTTGCTTTCATCCGAAAAAAGTACTTTGGACCACTGAGCAACAGTCCAGTGCTGCTTCTCTGTAGCCCAGGTCAAGCGGTTCTGCCGCTGTTTCTGGTTCAAAAGAGGCTTGACCTGGGGAATGCGGCACCTGTAGCCCATTTCCTGCACACGCCCGTACACGGTGGCTCTGGATGTTTCTACTCCAGACTCAATCCACTGCTTCCGCAGGTCCCCCAAGGTCTGGAATCGGTCCTTCTCCACAATCTTCCTCAGGGTCCGGTCACCTCTTCTCGTTGTGCAGTGTTTTCTGCCACACTTTTTCCTTCCCACAGACTTCCCACTGAGGTGCCTTGATACAGCACTCTGGGAACAGCCTATTCGTTCAGAAATTTCTTTCTTTGTCTTGCCCTCTTGCTTGAGGGTGTCAATGATGGCCTTCTGGACAGCAGTCAGGTCGGCAGTCTTACCCATGATTGCGGTTTTGAGTAATGAACCAGGCTGGGAGTTTTTAAAAGCCTCAGGAATCTTTTGCAGGTGTTTAGAGTTAATTAGTTGATTCAGATGATTAGGTTAATAGCTCGTTTAGAGAACCTTTTCATGATATGCTAATTTTTTTAGATAGGAATTTTGGGTTTTCATGAGCTGTATGCCAAAATCATCAATATTAAAACAATAAAAGGCTTGAACTACTTCAGTTGTGTGTAATGAATCTAAAATATATGAAAGTCTAATGTTTATCAGTACATTACAGAAAATAATGAACTTTATCACAATATGCTAATTTTTTTAGAAGGACCTGTATACTAATAGATAGTTCTAGCCCAGATTGTTTTAAAGGCGTTTTCCGGGATTTTACTACTGATGACCTAACCTGTGGATAGGTCATCAGCATTTGATTGGTGGGGGTCCAACACCCGGGATCCCTGCCGATCAGCTGTATAAGAAGGCATCGGCATTCATGGGAGCACCGCGGCCTTCTCCATGCTTACCAAGCAAAGTACCCTACATTGTATTGCAACTGTGCTTGGTATTGCGCTCAGCCCCATTCACTTCAATGCTTGGTAAGCACGGAAAAGGCTGCGCCGCTCACGGGAGCGTCGGTGCCTTCTCAAACAGCTGATCGGCGGGGTCTGGTTTCGGACCCCTCTGATCAGATTATGGTTGTTGCGATACCAACATTTTTATTCGATTTTGATACCATAAAAAAGTATTGCGATACATGATACCATTCAATACCACACGAAAAAAATAAAGCACAATACGCCACGTGCATTCCGCATTTAAAAAATGGCTAATCGCGCAGTTTTTATTGACTTATTTTTCTGTTCCGGCGTTCACTGCATAGATTTTTTTAATATTTTAATAGTTTGGACTTTTCGGACATGGCAATATGTGATTATATTTATTGTTTATATATTTTATATGTTAAATTGGGAAAAAGGGGTGATTTATACTTAATATTTTGTTTCTTTTTTTAAACTTTTTGCTTTTTTTTTATTTAATAACCATTTCCCCCTTAGGGGCTAGAACCTGGGATCTTTTCATCCCTTGTCCTATTCACCCTGATAGAGCTCTGTTAGGGTGAATAGGACTTCATACTTTCCCTGCTGCCCTGTGCACAGTACACACAGCAGCAGGGAACTTACCATGGCAGCCAGGGCTTCAGTAGCACCCTGGCTGCCATGGTAACCGAGTAGCGCCCTGGCTGCCATGGTAACCGGTTAACTGCCGCTGATCGCAGCTCCCTGTCAGAGGCAGGGTGCTGGCTATGTGATTTTGCTGCTAGCACCTGCCTCCTGTATTAAAGGTTAAAGAGAACCTTTCATCTGTTTTGACATAAGCTAATTATTTTATTACCTTGTATGGCGGCACCCACTTATGCCATGGATTATTTTGGCGCGCTGTATTGTAATGAGCTGTAACTTTGCAACAGGGCGGAGACGCGGTCTTCTGCTGTGGGTGTCTCCTTTTCTGTGGCTGTGAGCGGTCCGCTCTGATTGGATTGCTCTCAAAGCCAGGGAAAAGGAGACGCCCACAGCAGAACACTGCGTCTCCGCCCCGTTGCAAAGTTACAGCTCATTACAATACAGTGCGCAAAAAAAATAAAAAATACACCCATGTCATCAGTGGGGGCCGCCCTACAAGGTAATGTAATAACATAATTAGCCTATCTCAAAACAGATGAAAGGTCCTCTTTAACCACTTCAACCTCCCTAGCTGAAACACCCTTCATGACCAGGCCACTTTTTACACTTCTGCACTACACTACTTTCACCGTTTATTGCTCGGTCATGCAACTTACCACCCAAATGAATTTTACCTCCTTTTCTTCTCACTAATAAAGCTTTCATTTGGTGGTATTTCATTGCTGCTGATATTTTTACTTTTTTTGTTATTAATCAAAATGTAACAACATTTTTGCAAAAAAAATGAAATTTTTCACTTTCCGTTGTAGAATTTTTCAAAAAAATGACATCTATATATACATTTTTCCCTAAATTTATTGTTTTGCATTTCCCTTTTTTTTTTTATACAAAGTTGGCATTTGACCAAGATATTTATCTCACCCAGCATGGGTATATGTAAAATGACACCCCAAAACACATTGCCCAACTTCTCCTGAGTACGGCGATACCACATGTGTGACACTTTTTTGCAGCCTAGATGCGCAAGGGGGCCCAAATTCCTTTTAGGAGGGCATTTTTAGACATTTGGATCCCAGACTTCTTCTCGCGCTTTCGCATTTAAATCAGTTAGGCTACTTTCACAGCCCCAATGCATTCTGAATGGATAAGGATCCGTTCAGAATGCATCAGTTTGTCTCCGTTCAGCCTCCATACCGCTGCTTGCATCGTTTTGGTGTCCGCCTGGCGATGCGGAGCCAAATGGATCCGTCCTGACTTACAATGTAAGTCAATGGGGACGGATCCGTTTGCACTGACACAATATGGTGCAATTGTATCCGTCCCCCATTGACTTTTAATGTAAGTCAGAACGGATCCGTTTGACTTACACTTCGACTTAGATTTTTTTTTTCTTCAGAGTAATGCAAACAAATCCGTTCTGAATGTATACCGGCGTTTGCATTATAGGTGCGGATCCGTCTTTGCAGATACCAGACTGATCCGCACCTAAACGCAGGTGTAAAAGTAGCCTTACTGATACATATTATTTTTCTAATCCGTTTTTATTTTTGATCATAGATAATGTTTATCTATTTTTTGTTCATGACTATGGGGCAACCATTTTACCTAGGCTGCTGTTAATAGCAATCAGACATTTGGTTTACAGCAGCCACATGGACCATAGATACCTGTGGGCTCGAAATGACTCATTGACTTTGGGAGAGAGTTAGGAGTATGGTCTGTCAACTATTAAGAAGTACCATATTTTTCATTCTATAATATGCACCAGCACCACACCATAAGTTTCACCTACATTTTAGAGGAGGAAAATTAAGAAAAAAATATTTTTCATCATAGCTCAGATCAGACCCCAATCTTCATCATACTTCAGATCAGACCCCCAAATCCGGCACTTGCGCCTGCGCTCTCCATTACCCACTAGGGCAGAGGCAGCAGAGCGTTTAATGCGCATGCGCCGGCCCGTACATCCCGATATTTTGGCAGTTTACTTCCGCCGGCTAGATCGAGATGTATGGGCCGGCGCATGCGGATTAAACGCTCTGCTGCCTCTGCCCTAGTGGGTAATGGAGTGCGCAGGGGCCGGATTTGTCATTGACTGGAGGATGGTATCTGAAGAACAGAGGGCGGGCCAGAGGGGTGAAAGGGGAGGGGTTTGATTTGAACAGCGCCGTGGAGCCTGGGCACCGGCCGCATAAACGCCGCCCCTGGGCACCTTTAGAACCTAATTAACATATGGAATAAAAGCATTTTTAAGAGAGAATAGGCGACGGACAGCAATATGAAAGGTAAGATTATAATATGGGGAATGTAATGGATATCATGATGTTTGTGGTGTATAATGGTCATTTTAGGTGAAAGACTCCCTTTAAGGTGCAAATCACAACCCGAGCTTGGATACGAGATTTTTTTATTTTGAAAAGACGACGCGTTTCGGGGTACTCGGGACCCCTTTATCAAGTCTGAAAAAACATATAGTTATTACAGTAGTCTGGGCAGTGTAAGTGATCAAAAGTTTATAGTAGTTGGAAGACAGTAGTTAAAATAGTGTGTATACATATGTGCATACATGTACACATACACACATGCACGCATTTATATTTCTATATTTATTTATTTTATTTTATTTTATGCATTTTATATAGCACTACTATATTCCGCAGCGCTTTACAGACATTATCATCCAACTTTCCCCAATGGGGCTCACAATCTAAGGTCTATAAATATAAATATATATATATATATATATATATATATATATATATATATACAGGTCCTTCTCAAATAATTAGCATATTGTGATAAAGTTCATTATTTTCTCTAATGTACTGATAAACATTAGACTTTCGTATATTTTAGATTCATTACACACCAACTGAAGTAGTTCAAGCCTTTTATTGTTTTAATATTGATGATTTTGGCATACAGCTCATGAAAACCCCAAATTCCTATCTAAAAAAAATTGCATATCATGAAAAGGTTCTCTAAACGAGCTATTAACCTAATCATCTGAATCAACTAATTAACTCTAAACACCTGCAAAAGATTCCTGAGGCTTTTAAAAACTCCCAGCCTGGTTCATTACTCAAAACGCAATCATGGGTAAGACTGCCGACCTGACTGCTGTCCAGAAGGCCATCATTGACACCCTCAAGCAAGAGGGTAAGACACAGAAAGAAATTTCTGAACGAATAGGCTGTTCCCAGAGTGCTCTATCAAGGCACCTTAGTGGGAAGTCTGTGGGAAGGAAAAAGTGTGGCAGAAAACGCTGCACAACGAGAAAAGGTGACCGGACCCTGAGGAAGATTGTGGAGAAGGACCGATTCCAGACCTTGGGGGACCTGCGGAAGCAGTGGACTGAGTCTGGAGTAGAAACATCCAGAGCCACCGTGTACAGGCGTGTGCAGGAAATGGGCTACAGGTGCCGCATCCCCCTTTTGAACCAGAAACAGCGGCAGAAGCGCCTGACCTGGGCTACAGAGAAGCAGCACTGGACTGTTGCTCAGTGGTCCAAAGTACTTTTTTCGGAAGAAAGCAAATTTTGCATGTCATTTGGAAATCAAGGTGCCAGAGTCTGGAGGAAGACTGGGGAGAGGGAAATGCCAAAATGCCTGAAGTCCAGTGTCAAGTACCCACAGTCAGTGATGGTCTGGGGTGCCATGTCAGCTGCTGGTGTTGGTCCACTGTGTTTTATCAAGGGCAGGGTCAATGCAGCTAGCTATCAGGAGATTTTGGAGCACTTCATGCTTCCATCTGCTGAAAAGCTTTATGGAGATGAAGATTTCATTTTTCAGCACGACCTGGAACCTGCTCACAGTGCCAAAACCACTGGTAAATGGTTTACTGACCATGGTATTACTGTGCTCAATTGGCCTGCCAACTCTCCTGACCTGAACCCCATAGAGAATCTGTGGGATATTGGGAAGAGAAAGTTGAGAGACGCAAAACCCAACACTCTGGATGAGCTTAAGGCCGCTATCGAAGCATCCTGGGCCTCCATAACACCTCAGCAGTGCCACAGGCTGATTGCCTCCTTGCCACGCCGCATTGAAGCTGTGATTTCTGCAAAAGGATTCCCGACCAAGTATTGAGTGCATAACTGAACATAATTATTTGAAGGTTGACTTTTTTTGTATTAAAAACACTTTTCTTTTATTGGTCGGATGAAATATGCTAATTTTTTTAGATAGGAAATTTGGGTTTTCATGAGCTGTATGCCAAAATCATCAATATTAAAATAATAAAAGGCTTGAACTACTTCAGTTGGTGTGTAATGAATCTAAAATATATGAAAGTCTAATGTTTATCAGTACATTACAGAAAATAATTAACTTTATCACAATATGCTAATTTTTTTAGAAGGACCTGTGTGTGTATGTGTATATATATATATATATATATATATATATATACACACACACACACACACACACTTTTTTTTTAAAATTGGGTGCATGGATAGATCAATGAATAAAGACAAAAGCATGAACATAATGTATATCCATAAGTAGTTGGTTGGTAGCTTCAGTATTTTAGCTGGATGATTGATTAGACAAATATTTAAATAGAGGGTAGAAGTAAAAAAGAGAGATAAAAATGGCTGAGGGATGTAGATAAAAATTAGTTATATATCTAAAAAGGTAATACTAAGAGACAACTAAAAAGCCCTGTTGGGGATATATATAATCGCATCGAACGGTTTCATGATTGTATACAGGTGTGAATATACAGGTAGGTAAGAGTACGTGGTCTCGGGTGCAAAAAGGGAGTCCCTTACAATACAAATTGTTCTCCCTCATAACGGAACGATTGTCTGAGAATTTATACCTAAAGAGAATGCTATCAACTGGACAGGAGTGCTAGACCTTGCTATTTTTTGGTTTAAAAATCTGGAAGTTGTACCATGCATAGTTGTTTTGTAGCGAGAGAGTGAACTTGCAGTACCTGTATCCTCGGCACCGTGAGCCCACTGGCATACTCTCCTGGAGGGTCCTTTACAGTAGGAATGCTAGTCAGCGCTGGTGTGGTCAATGAACGGAGTGGCGGGGATAATAAAAAGTTTTTTTCGTGAGGTTTGGTTGGTAGAATGAGATAAATGTTTTGGGTCGTGTGTTTTGTTCTGTGTTGAGTTTTTGTTGTCTGTTTATTGGCTGGTATGTTGCTATTTAGTTTTATTTTCATCCTTATTCTTATGTACATCTCCACCCTTATGTACATCTCCACCCTTTTTTTTTATTTTAACTTTATCTTTATTCATTTTCCTTCATTCAATTGGCACCCTTAAAATTCTGGGCACCACCATCATACAGCCCCAAACCATTATACTTTCCCAGCAGTTTCAGCCAAGACTATACCCTTTCCAGCAACCCCTGTGACAATACCTCCCCGGCCATACTAGCCCCTGCAACAGCTAAACACATATTGTCGACATCAGCCGGGCACCCCAGCCTCCGGCACCAGCGGCCGGCCCCTTCACTGACACACCCCTGCCACGCCACCCTCCCTCCCTCCCAACCCCGCTTTAGAACTTAAAACACCATTATACTTTCCCAGCCGTTTAAGCCAAGACTATACCCTTTCCAGCAACCCCTGTGACATTACCTCCCCGGCCATACTAGCCCCTGCAATAGCGAAACACATATTGTCGACATCAGCCGGGCTCCCCAGCCTCCGGCACCAGCGGCCGGCCCCTTCATTGACACACACCTGCCATGCCCCCTACCTCCCAGCCCCGCTATAAAACTTTGAAAAAAGCGCGCTTTCTCACACTGCACATCGCACGTGCAGCAAGCACAGCAGCGCCGCCATAACAGGACACTCGCCAGCTTCATTCACCAGGTAAGCACCAATCCTCCTGCGATGCCAACAACGCAAGGTCACTGGCCACAAACACTACCCAGATGGCCCATTACCACCTTAACTTTATTATTCATCACTACAATCGAACCCCAATATACTGCTGACCGCAATATATACCTGCAAATAAGAACACTTCATGTCAACAGGCCAATAATGACGCCATCACACTAGAACATACTCAGACCATTATATGCTATTAAGCGTATATATATTGTGGAGGTTAGCTGTACAAATGGTAGGCAGTCGGCAGGATTGGAGCAACATAAGGGTTTTATTGGAAAAAACACAACTCAAATTTGTTCCAACAGGATGGCTTGGCTTCAGCCCATCAAAGTTCAGTCACATAAAGCACTTATCTTCAGCCCTCATGTGTCATATAACAGTTAAAATTTTACACAGGCAAAAATACAGGAGTCACCTTTCTGCAGAATCTTGTCTTTTCCCTTCTCAGGAACACTGTGGAGATGAATGCTCCTAGGTCCTCTGCAGACCAACACCCACCACACACTGACAGTGAGTCTTTTAAATTAGCTTTCAGCTGGGTGAGGTGGTAACACAGGAGATGGAGTATGGGAGTGACCTTCCCACCCAAACTCTTCAGTCACTCCTAAATCCCGGACCCAAATTCCAGGTACCACAAACTCAGCAATCTAACATCACTGGTTGCCATTTACATCACTGAGAGCAGCAGCCTCAGTGACACATACTTACCATCAATAACCTCACCCTTTGGATGCTTACATATCCCCCCCCCCCCTCTGCCCAAGGCCAGGGCACTGGGCACTTGACCCTGATAGACAGTAAACCCTTGACAAGGCATCAGCATTAACATGAAGCTTCCCTGCCCTGTGCTCTACCACAAAATTAAAGTCCTGCAACTCCAGGAACCACCGTGTTACCCTTGCATTGTTTCCTTTATTTCGGCACATCCATTTTAAAGGGGCATGGTCTGATACCAAGCGGAACTTCCTACCTGCCAAATAGTACCGTAGAGCCTCTAGGGCCCACTTTATTGCCAAACACTCCCTCTCCACTATTGAGTAGTTTCTCTCACAGGAGGTGAGTTTTCTACTCAAATATATGATGGGGTGTTCTTCCCCATTTACCTCTTGTGACATTACTGCCCCTAACCCAACCTCTGAGGCATCGGTCTGGACAATAAACTCTTTTGAGAAGTCTTGTGCGATCAGCACAGGCTGACTGCATAGTGCTTTTTTAAGGTCCTGAAACGGCTTTTCTGTCTCTTGAGACCACTGTACCATTACTGACTTTCTCCCTTTTGTGAGGTCTGTTAATGGTGCTGCAATGGAGGCAAAGTTCGGGACAAATCTGCGGTAATGGCCAACAATCCCCAAGAACGCCTTCACTTGTTTTTTTGTCCGAGGCTGTGGCCACTTCTGAATTGCCTCCACTTTATTTACCTGTGGTCTTATTGTGCCCTTACCTACAATATACCCCAGATAGCGAGCCTCCTCCAACCCAATAGCGCACTTCTCCGGGTTAGCAGTAAAGCCAGCTTTCCTGAAGGAATCCAGTACGGCCTGTACCTTACCTAGATGGGATTCCCAGTCTGTGCTAAAGACCACAATATCGTCTAAGTATGCTGCTGCGTACTATGGGGCCCCATAACCCTGTCCATTGCCCTCTGGAAAGTGGCGGGTGCCCCTTGTAACCCAAAGGGCATCCTGGTATGTTGAAAGAGCCCGTCTGGGGTGGAGAAGGCAGTCTTTTCCTTTGCCTCCTCTGATAGGGGAATCTGCCAGTACCCCTTGGTGAGGTCAAGTGTGGTAATATACCTAGCTGGTCCCAACCTTTCAATTAATTCATCCACCCGGGGCATAGGATAGGAATCGCATTTAGAGACTTCATTTAGACGGCGGAAGTCATTGCAGAACCGCCAGGTCCCATTTGGTTTAGGCACTAATACAATGGGGCTGGACCACCCACTTTTGGATTCCTCAATAACCTGCAGAGCTAACATACGCTTTACCTCCTCAGAGACCGCTTGTCTCCGAGCCTCAGGGATTCTGTATGGTTTAATATTTATCGTTACCTTGGGGTCAGTGATTATCTCATGCTGAATGACATCTGTAGTGCCTGGCAGATATCCCTGTTCTGCTGTAGAAACTCCTTGGTTTCTTGTTTTTGGGGTTTGGACAGGGTGTCACCTATTGCAACCTTTTCAATATCTGTGTGACAATCCATTTGGGGTTTTTTGGCTGCTACCAGGGACTCTCTATCCTTCCAAGGTTTGATTAAATTGACGTGATAGAGTTGGATGGGCTTTCTTTTCCCAGGCTGATGTATTTTATAATTGACTTCTCCAACCCTTTCTACTACTTCAAAAGGACCCTGCCACTTGGCCAGAAATTTGCTTTCTACCGTGGGAACCAGTACTAGTACCCTGTCCCCAGGGTTGAACTGCCTCACCCGGGCCGCTCTATTGTACACCCTGTTCTGGGACTCTTGGGCCTTCTGCATGTGTTCCCTCACGATGGGCATAATGCTGCTGATGCGATCTTGCATTTGGGCCACATGTTCTATCACTCTTCTGTAAGGGGTAGCCTCACTCTCCCAAGTCTCCTTGGCAATATCCAGCAATCCCCTGGGATGTCTCCCATATAATAACTCAAATGGAGAGAAGCCAGTGGAGGACTGGGGGACCTCTCGGATGGAAAACATGAGATATGGCAACAGACAATCCCAGTCCCTCCCATCCTTTTCTACTACCCTTCTCAACATCCCCTTTTAGGTTTTATTGAACCTCTCTACAAGGCCATCTGTTTGGGGATGATGTACAGAGGTTCTTAGCTGCTTAATTTTCAGCAGGTTGCAAAGCTCTTTCATAACTTTGGACATGAAAGGTGTACCCTGGTCAGTCAGTATTTCTTTTGGTAGGCCAGTTCTGGAAAATATATGAACCAACTCCCGAGCAATGCACTTGGAGGAGGTATTCCGCAATGGAATGGCTTCAGGATACCTAGTGGCATAGTCCAGCACTACCAAAATATACTGGTGGCCTCGGGCAGACCTAACTAACGGCCCCACCAAATCCATAGCTATTCTGTCAAATGGAATCTCAATTATTGGCAGGGGAACCAAGGGGCTCCGAAAGTGACTCACAGGAGCCGTTACTTGGCAGGTTGGGCAGGATTGGCAAAACCTTTCAACCTCTTGGTAACAACCTGGCCAATAGAACCTTTGCAGGATTCTTTCCTTTGTTTTATCAGTCCCCAGATGACCCCCAAGTAAATGGGTGTGGGCCATATCAAAGACCATCCTTCTATAAGGTATGGGTACCACCAATTGCTCCACAATTTCATCACGCATCTTAGTAACACGATACAGTAAATTATCACTGACAGCAAAATGTGGAAACCTTTGATCAGCATTAGGCTCCTGAGGTACCTCATTTAGTACAGTTACATTTTCCCATGCATGTTTCAGGGTGGAGTCTCGTAACTGAGCAGTCCCAAAGTTCTCCCGAGACACTTCCAAGTCCGGTACATTCTGCTCAGGGTTAGACTCCTCACCCTCATCCCCAGCCAATACTGCAAGGGGAAAACTGTCTGATACCTCATTGGTCACCCCTACAGCATCTGTTTGGGCTTCACCTTCTTTCAGCCCAATTCCTTTAAGGGGAGAACATGCAACAGGCGTATCATTACAGTGGGAATGAGACCAGAGATCCCAGAACAACGGAAAATCACGTCCCACAATCAATGGATGTAATAAGTCTGGTACCACACCCACTTCATGGGTCACTGTCCCGCAGCCAGTCCCTACAGTCACTTTGGCCAGCGGATAATGCTTAGTGTCCCCATGGATACAAACCACCCCCACCCGCCTTTCAGGGATGACCAGGTAATGGGGTACAGCAGCACACAAGAGGGTGACCAGGCTACCCGAGTCCAAATGGTAGGCAGTCGGCAGGATTGGATGCAACATAAGGGTTTTATTGGAAAAAACACAACTCAAATTTGTTCCAACAGGATGGCTTGGCTTCAGCCCATCAAAGTTCAGTCACATAAAGCACTTATCTTCAGCCCTCATGTGTCATATAACAGTTAAAATTTTACACAGGCAAAAATACAGGAGTCACCTTTCTGCAGAATCTTGTCTTTTCCCTTCTCAGGAACACTGTGGAGAGGAATGCTCCTAAGTCCTCTGCAGACCAACACCCACCACACACTGACAGTGAGTCTTTTAAATTAGCTTTCAGCTGGGTGAGGTGGTAACACAGGAGATGGAGTATGGGAGTGACCTTCCCACCCAAACTCTTCAGTCACTCCTAAATCCCGGACCCAAATTCCAGGTACCACAAACTCGGCAATCTAACATCACTGGTTGCCATTTACATCACTGAGAGCAGCAGCCTCAGTGACACATACTTACCATCAATAACCTCACCCTTTTGGATGCTTACAATATGTATAGATATATTACATATATATACTTTTGACTGATTGCCCAACAACGTGAGACATACACCTCTCAACACACCAGCCAATAAACAGACAACAAAAACTCAACACGGAGCAAAACACACGACCCAAAACATTTATTTCATTCTACCAACCAAACCTCACCAAAAATCCATTTTATTATCCCCGCCACTCCGTTCATTGACCACACCAGCGCTGACTAGCATTCCTACTGAAAGGGACCCTCCAGGAGAGTATGCCAGCGGGCTCACGGTGCCGAGGATACAGGTACTGCAAGTTCACTCTCTCACTACAAAACACTACAAAACAACTATGCATGGTACAACTTCCAGATTTTAAAACCAAAAAATAGCAAGGTCTGGCACTCCTGTCCAGTTGATAGCATTCTCTTTGGGTATAAATTCTCAAACAATCGTTCCGTTATGAGGGAGAACAATTTGTATTGTAAGGGACTCCCTTTTTGCACCCGAGACCATGTACTCTTACCTACCTGTACAGGGAGTGCAGAATTATTAGGCAAGTTGTATTTTTGAGGATTAATTTTATTATTGAACAACAACCATGTTCTCAATGAACCCAAAAAACTCATTAATATCAAAGCTGAATATTTTTGGAAATAGTTTTTAGTTTGTTTTTAGTTTTAGCTATTTTAGGGGGATATCTGTGTGTGCAGTGAAACTAATATAACATCTCAACATTCACAAATATACATTTCTGACATACAAAACAAAACAAAAACAAATCCGTGACCAATATAGCCACCTTTCTTTGCAAGGACACTCAAAAGCCTGCCATCCATGGATTCTGTCAGTGTTTTGATCTGTTCATCATCAACATTGCGTGCAGCAGCAACCACAGCCTCCCAGACACTGTTCAGAGAGGTGTACTGTTTTCCCTCCTTGTAAATCTCACATTTGATGATGGACCACAGGTTCTCAATGGGGTTCAGATCAGGTGAACAAGGAGGCCATGTCATTAGATTTTCTT
This sequence comes from Bufo gargarizans, assembly GCF_014858855.1. Classification (NCBI taxonomy): domain Eukaryota; kingdom Metazoa; phylum Chordata; class Amphibia; order Anura; family Bufonidae; genus Bufo; species Bufo gargarizans. The sequence goes on along the minus strand of NC_058081.1, from coordinate 384,551,636 downwards.
CTTTTATACCCTTTCTTGCCAGCCACGTTGTGGAGTACTTGGACGCGTGTGATGGAGCATTGTCCTGCATGAAAATCATGTTTTTCTTACCTTGCAGACTTCTTCTGTACCACTGCTTGAAGAAGGTGTCTTCCAGAAACTGGCAGTAGGACTGGGAGTTGAGCTTGACTCCATCCTCAACCCAAAAAGGCCCCACAAGCTCATCTTTGATGATACCAGCCCAAACCAGTACTCCACCTTGCTGGCGTCTGAGTCAGACTGGAGCTCTCTGCCCTTTACCAATCCAGCCATCTGGCCCATCAAGACTCACTCTCATTTCATCAGTCCATAAAACCTTAGAAAAATCAGTCTTGAGATATTTCTTGGCCCAGTCTTGACGTTTCAGCTTGTCTTGTTCAGTGGTGGTCGTCTTTCAGCCTTTCTTACCTTGGCCATGTCTCTGAATATTGCACACCTTGTGCTTTTGGGCACTCCAGTGATGTTGCAGCTCTGAAATATGGCCAAACTGGTGGCAAGTGGCATCTTGGCAGCTGCACGCTTGACTTTTCTCAGTTCATGGGCAGTTATTTTGCTCCTTGGTTTTTCCACACGCTTCTTGCGACCCTGTTGACTATTTTGAATGAAACGCTTGATTGTTCGATAATCACGCTTCAGAAGCTTTGCAATTTTAAGAGTGCTGCATCCCTCTGCAAGATATCTCACTATTTTTGACTTTTCTGAGCCTGTCAAGTCCTTCTTTTGACCCATTTTGCCAAAGGAAAGGAAGTTGCCTAATAATTATGCACACCTGATATAGGGTGTTGATGTCATTAGACCACACCCCTTCTCATTGGTAGTAGGCTTTCGAGCCTATACAGCTTGGAGTAAGACAACATGCATAAAGAGGATGATGTGGGTAAAATACTAATTTGCCTAATAATTCTGCACGTAGTGTATATTCACACCTGTATACAATCATGATTGCGATTATATATATCCCCAACAGGGGTTTTTAGTTGTCTCTTAGTTTTACCTTTTTAGATATGTAACTAATTTTTATCTACATCCCTCAGCCTTTTTTATCTCTCTTTTTTTACTTCTACCCTCTATTTAAATATTTGTCTAATCAATCATCCAGCTAAAATACTGAAGCTACCAACCAACTACTTATGCATATACATTATGTTCATGCTTTTGTCTTTATTCATTGATCTATCCATGCACCCAATTAAAAAAAAAAGTTTATTTAGACAATATAAATGTGTGCATGTGTGTATGTGTACATGTATGCACATATGTATACACACTATTTTAACTACTGTCTTCCAACTACTATAAACTTTTGATCACTTACACTGCCCAGACTACTGTAATAACTATATGTTTTTTCAGACTTGATAAAGGGGTCCTGAGTACCCCGAAATGCATCGTCTTTTCAAAATAAAAAATCTCGTATCCAAGCTCGGGTAGTGATTTGCACCTTAAGTCCATCGGCTCACCGCACGAATCCAGTGCAGACGAGACCTTTTTTTATATATCCACATATCTACCCAAGCGGCGGTTTGGCCCCCGCCCAGGGTCGTCTCGGACACCTACTGGCAGCACCAACCCAGACAACCTCCACCATTCGAACCTCCCTACACTAAGGTTGCACCACAATCAGTGCAAACCAAACCAGATGAGTAACTTCACTCATCCTGGGTAGGGGGAAGAGACATCAATTTGTTTTACCCTCACCTATGAGCGCCTTCTCTCCTCTCTTGGCCATTTGATCACTGATGATGTATGTTGTCAGGAGACAGCACAGCGTGGTGCTGGGAGAAGACCAGAGAGTGGTGGGTTTTACCAGCACTAGCAGCGCTACATTTCCATAATGGAAGTGCTCATTAGTATTTTCTTTCTAAGACTCATTGTCCCCCCCCCCCCTTATTATTGGAGGAAAATATATGATAAGTAAGCTATGGCCACTACCTATTGTGAATGATGGATACTGTGTTATCTAATTGTAGGTGTTATCTTTCATGATAATCCTGTCTCCGATGATAATGAGATGACTGCTGGATATGATCTGTACAGGATATGAAGTCTCAACGTACTATTAGACTTAGTGAACAGTCTAAAAACTGCAGGAGTTTATTATTTTTTCAAATATAGATGACATGAAAAATCCAAAAATAAAATCAGTACAAGTTCTTTACAAAATATGCAAAACATAAAAACTTGATTTGAACAGTGTGTCATTTTCTAATTACTAATTTTCTTTTAACTTTTTACTGAGAAGAAAACTAAAGGAGTCATCAATCCAGCTTTTAGCATTAGCCATCTAACTTGCATCCTCCTATCATTTTTCATTTTCAGGAATGGCTTTAACCATTTTCCATCCACAAGTATATTGCATAGCAGCAGAATCCTTTTTACTGACAAATGATCATTGACTTTGACTTTGTAATTGTCAGCTCATAGCTTTATAGGGATAGTTTACACCACAGTATGGGGCCTGAGATTCTGGAAGTGCTGTTGTGATATATAGTAACTTAACATCCTATTCATGGTTGGATTGCTAGGTAACCTACTGAGAAGAAAACTCTTCTTTACAGAGTTTGTGAATGTGTTGATTAGATGATGTGTACATGTATTGAAGACATTTTTTGTCACAAGTTAGTGGAATATGAGACTTTGTAAGAAAAAAAAAGAAATAAAATCATCATTTTCCGCTAACTTGTGACAAAAAATAAAAAATTCTAGGAACTCGCCATGCCCCTCACGGAATACCTTGGGGTGTCTTCTTTCCAAAATGGGGTCACTTGTGGGGTACTTATACTCCACTGGCATTTTAGGGGCCCTAATGCGTGAGAAGTAGTTTGAAATCAAAATGTGTAAAAAATGCCTGTGAAATCCTAAAGGTGCTCTTTGGAATGTGGGCCCCTTTGCCCACCTAGGCTGCAAAAAAGTGTCACACATGTGGTATCGCCGTACTCTGAAGAAGTAGGACAATGTGTTTTGGGGTGTATTTTTATATATACCCATGCTGGGTGAGAGAAATATCTCTCTAAAAGTCAACTTTTCCCATTTTTTTTTTTTTATACAAAGTTGTCATTATAGAGAGATATTTCTCTCACCCAGCATGGGTATATGTAAAAAGACACCCCAAAACACATTGCCCAACTCCTCCTGAGTACAGCGATAGGGGCACAAATTCCTTTTAGAAGGGCATTTTTAGACATTTGGATCCCAGACTTCTTCTCACGCTTTAGGGCCCCTAAAATGCCAGGGCAGTATAAATACCCCACATGTGACCCCATTTTGGAAAGAAGACACCCCAAGGTATTCCGTGAGGGGCATGGTGAGTTCATAGAAGATTTTATTTTATTTTTTGGGACACAAGTTAGCGGAAATTTTTATATTTTTTATTTTTTTCTCACAAAGTCTCCCTTTCCGCTAACTTGGGACAAAAAGTTCAATCTTTCATGGACTCAATATTCCCCTCATCGAATACCTTGGGGTGTCTTCTTTCCGAAATGGGGTCACATGTGGGGTATTTATACTGCCCTGGCATTTTAGGGGCCCTAAAGCGTGAGAATAAGTCTGGAATATAAATGTCTAAAAAATTTTAACGCATTTGGATTCCGTGAGGATTATGGCGCGTTCATGTGAGATTTTATTTTTTGACACAAGTTAGTGGAATATAAGACTTAGTTTTTTTTTTTTCCCCCTTACAATTTCCACTAACTTGTGCCAGAAAAATGTCTAAATGGAGCCTTACAGGGGGGGTGATCAATGACAGGGGGGTAAGGCTCCATTCAGACGTCTGTATGTGTTTTGCGGATCCGCGGTGTCCATGTTTTGCGGACATCTGAATGGAGCCTTACAGGGAGGTGATCAATGACAGGGGGTGATCAGGGAGTGTATATATGGGGTGATCACCCCCCTGTCATTGATCACCCCCCTGTAAGGCTCCATTCAGACGTCCGTATGTGTTTTGCGGATCCGATCCGTGGATCCGCAAAACACATATGATGGACGTCTGAATGAGCCTTACAGGGGAGTGATCAATGGCAGGGGGTGCTCAGGGAGTCTATATGGGGTGATCGCCCCCCAGTCATTGATCACCCCCCTGTAAGGCTCCATTCAGACTTCCGTATGTGATTTGCGGATCCGATCCGTGGATCCGTAAAACACATACGGACGTCGGAATGGAGCCTTACAGGGGCATGATCAATGACAGAGGGGGGTGATCAAGGAGTCTATATGGGGTGATCAGGGGTTAATAAGTGACAGGGGGGGGTGTAGAGTAGTGTGGTGCTTGGTGCTACTTTTTACAGAGCTGCCTGTGTCCTCTGGTGGTCGATCCAAGCAAAAGGGACCACTAGAGGACCAGGTACCAGGTATATTAGACGCTGTTATCAAAACAGCGTCTAATATACCTGTTAGGGGTTAAAAAAATCGCATCTACAGCCTGCCAGCGAACGATCGCCGCTGGCAGGCTGTAGATCTACTCGCTTACCTGCCGATCCTTTGAACGCACACGCCTGATTGCGCGCGTTCACAGGAAATCTCGCGTCTCGCGATATGACGCGTAGACGCGTGACTCTGCTTGAGCCAGCCGCCTCCGGACCGCGATCCTGCGTTAGGCGGTCCAGAGGTGGTTAAGTTCATTAGGATTTTAATATTAATTGACTGTTCTCAAGATAGATCAACAATATGAGATTGGCAGTGGTCCAACTCCTGATTTTGTGCTGTTTAACTGTTTGAGGAAGTCACATCGCTCACCAGAGCTCCAGTGAGCTACGTGGCCTCCTCACAGCTTACCAAGCACATTGCCATTCATTGGATAGTGACTGTGTTTGTTTTCACAGATGAATGGGGCTATGCTGTGCCTAGGCCATGTAACTGATGAATGTGACGTTGCATGGCCTAGTAAGCAGCACGGCAGCCTCTTCATACAGCTGATTGGCAGGGGTTCTGGGGGCAGACCACTGACCGATCAGATATTGATAACTTATATGGAGGATAGGCCATCAATATCACAAACCCTGAGAATTCTTTTAAAGCGCCTGTCTTGATGACATATTCTGCTTTAAATTAATTAAGTCAGTGTTTCCCAACCAGTGTGCCTCCAGCTGTTGCAAAACTACAACTCCCAGCATGCCCGCCCAGCCAAATGCTGTCAAGGCATGCTGGGAGTTGTAGTTTTGCAACAGCTGGAGGCACACTGGTTGGGAAGAACTGAATTAAGTGTTCTTGCATAGCAAGACCACTTAAAGGGAACCTGTCACCGGGATTTTGTGTATAGAGCTGAGGACATGGGTTGCTAGATGGCCGCTAGCACATCCGCAATACCCAGTCCCCATAGCTCTGTGTGCTTTTAATGTGTAAAAATAACAATTTGATACATATGCAAATTAACCTGAGATGAGTCCTATCCCTGACTCATCTTACATACAGGACTCATCTCAGGTTAATTTGCATATGTATCAAATCGTTTTTTTTTACACAATAAAAGCACACAGAGCTATGGGGACTGGGTATTGCGGATGTGCTAGCGGCCATCTAGCAACCCATGTCCTCAGCTCTATACACAAAATCCAGGTGACAGGTTCCCTTTAATGTTATCTCACATATATATTCTTATTCTTATTATAGCCAAATTTGCCACCCTAACTCCTCCCACAGTTTTTACACTACATAGACAAAAATTTACCAAAACGTGCAGATTGTTCCCGATCGGATTGCTATTACTTTGTGGAACGTTTCGCCGAATGGTTCACGGAATATCGTGGTTCTTGTGGCGAAAGTTGTCCCATAGGAATGAATGGCAAAGCTAGAGTGGGAGCTGGCAAAAGCTGAAAAATCAGGACATGATTTCTAAACTGCCACCACTCCCTCATTTTCAGGCCCACCTACACAAATCTTATATCAAAACGTTCAGCTATCCCTGCTGCCACTAAAAATGTCCCACCCGACTGTTAGGTGCACCCACCCCGACCCTTAGGTGCACCCACCCCGACCCTTACGTGCAACCACCCCGACTTTTAGGTGCAACCACCCCGACCCTTAGGTGCACCCACCCCAACGATTAGGTGCACCCACCCCGACTTTTAGGTGCACCCACCCCGACTTTTAGGTGCACCCACCCGACTTTTAGGTGCAACCACCCCGACTTTTAGGTGCAACCACCCCGACCCTTCAGGTGCACCCACTCCGACCCTTCAGGTGCACCCACTCCGACCCTTAGGTGCAACCATCCCGACCCTTAGGTGCAACCATCCCGACCCTTAGGTGCAACCATCCCGACCCTTAGGTGCAACCATCCCGACCCTTAGGTGCAACCATCCCGACCCTTAGGTGCAACCATCCCGAACCCTTAGGTGAAACCATCCCGACCCTTAGGTGCAACCATCCCGAACCCTTAGGTGCAACCACCCCAACACCACCCCAACGATTAGGTGCACCCACCCCGAACCTTGGGTGCACCCACTCCGACTTTTAGGTGCAACCACCCCGACCCTTGGGTGCACCTACTCTGACCCTTGGGTGCACCTACTCTGACCCTTGGGTGCACCTACTCTGACCCTTAGGTGCAACCACTCTGACCCTTAGGTGCAACCACCCCAACGATTAGGTGCACCCACCCCGACCCTTAGGTGCACCCACTCCGACCCTTAGGTGCAACCACCCCAACGATTAGGTGCACCCATCCCGACTTTTAGGTGCAACCTTTCCACAGTTACTCCAGCCAATCCAACCACACAACAGTTACTCAAGCCACTCCACCCAGTTACTCCGCCCACTCCAGTTGTAAGCTACTGGTGGAGGCAAGAACACTTCACACAATTTCCCCAGAAATTGTAGCTTTTCTAGTTCTAGTTGAAATTTATGACTTAATCTACTATGTATTTTGTTGTCAATTTATAAGTATTGGTAAATGGCTAAATATGTACATACACAGTAGATGAAATTCAACCAAACTCACTGATTACAACTGATGATCCAATGTTTATGGGGCCAACCAACTCTCAGGACGGCAGATGTCTGGGGAAGTCTCATTTATCTATAGCCAGCTTTAGTCCAAAGATGACTCTAAAGTTGGAGCTGTACAAATTTAGTGCAAGGGAATACACCAGCAATTGGCCATAAGTGTCAATCAGATTGTAGCTTTCACTTTTCATTGGTAGGATGCTTTGGGCAGCTGCTCCAGTTTTATTCTAGTTTAGTTTTTTTTTATAAATCCCCCCCCCCCCCAAAGTATCTCTGCAAACAGTAGTCTGCAAAACTGTTCAATTAATGGACATAGTAGAAGAGTCTGACAGTGGAATCCATTCATTACACGTGTTTAGTCTCAAAAGAGCAATCATCTGAGAAATGTAACTGCTGAAAGAAACGCCATAAAGCTTTCAAGAATAATGTTTACAAGGGTTATATGAGGCAAAACAAAGAAAGCCAAACACTTGGACCTCATCTTCCTGCTGTTTGGATTGGCTTATTTCATGCCAATGTGGAATCCAGCAAATTTGTAAAATTCAGGAAGGTACTGTCTGCTCGCTGTACTCTTCATTAATATCAGAATTGGATCTCTTATATAACTGCATGAATTCATAAACGTGTTGTTTTAACGCTTTTCTAAAGGTCAATAATCAGGGCAGTTGGTCTTCCTGATAGTTGCCTTGTGTAAAGGTGCCACAGATCAGCTGATGAACGAGAAAATATTTGTTCATGGAGTGAAAGCATAGCTGATGTGGTCACCTATATCATTATTCCTGGACAGCAAATGTGCTGCCCTGAAATCATGATTCTCTACGGAGACAGACAATCTCAGTAGTGATGCCTAATCCCCAGACAGTGGAGGTGATTGGTGCATGTAAATGCAGCTCTCACCTCTGATGAGTAGGCAATTATTTGAAACAAATGGACCGTTCCCAATAATTGACTGCTGTGCTGGCCAGCATAAAGGGGCCTTTGAGGCATCAGCAGAAAATCTATATTTAGTTTTATATATTATATATCGGCTATTAGCATGGACTGTATTCAAATTATAATCAGTTAAATACTAGGTGATATTGCTAGTTAGTAATGGCCACTGAAATTGAAGACTTCTAATAATTTTAATATTATATTACCTATAATTTAGAAAATGCATTATATCAGTGATGACCAACTGGATGCTCAGAGTTGGTAAAACAATGCACATTAAGCCATAAACAATAGTAAGAGGATAGCTGGGTTATTTCTTTCTTGCTGGTGTAAGATATTGGTACCCACTTAGTCTTGGTGGATCATGGTGAGTAGGACTGTGTGGGACAGAATAGTCACAAAGATTTTCATGTCATTTTTGAACAGAGATATAGGATGATAATTGGAAGAGATTAGGCAGTGGTGTAGCTATAGAAGATGCAGAGGTAGCAGTCGCTACCAGGCCCAGAAGCCTGAGGGGCCGCATAAGAAGACATCTGTATTATGGAAAGTACATGCTGGTCAAGTTACACCTCTGACTGGAGGGAAGGGGTTAGGTCAAGAATTTGGTGGCATGGTGGGGGGGGGGGGGGGGTATGCTGTTTCTATTTTTGCCTCAGGCAGCATGAAGGCTATGTGCTTCCCTGCCCCTGACCACAAAGCACTGAGGGAAGAGGGGCCCCCAGATGAAGTCTTGTACCTGTGCCCATGAGCCTTTAGCTACACCCCTGGGGTTAGGGATCCATGTACATTGCTTCTAAACATTTTGGTGGCACCAGTTGTCCTAATAGTAATTTATTACAGAATCTAGCTATATGAGAGTTAGTAAAGTGTTAACATTGTTATAGTGTATGGCAGAAAACCCTTCATGATCTGGTGTTTTTTCTAACTTCAATCTTTTAAGAACTTTTCCACTTTTTCCACTGTGATTTATTAATTAATGTTTGCGTGAATTGTTCAGTTAGGTATTTTGATTGGAGGTACTGTCGTTTTTGGTAGTTGTCCTTGAACATTCTGTATATTGTATAAAGAGTAGTGAGAGTTCTACCTGTCTGTGTTTGAATTTTGGTGACATCATTGATTATTATTTTTTTTGCCCGACCTGTGTTGTTGTGCAAGTTTAGCAGATTTGTTTGTCTATCTTTAGCATGTGTTCTGTGCCCATACATGTTCTGCGGATCCGTAATCCGTGAAAACTGATATGGTCATGTGAATGAGCCCTCAGTTGGGGTGTGATCTTCTTACTTACAGATATGTCCTTTTATACATCTCCTCTTGGCTTGACATGAGTGGTGTAAAATGACTAGCTTAAAAAAAAACATGATTTTCCAATACTGTGTCAAGAGATGTATATGCTCTATGGCGGAGATTTATCTTGAGGGGAATTTTTTAAGTTATTGTCACTGTATTGCAGTAATTTTCACCACATTGAATAAATGTCACACAATCAATTTGGTCTATATTTTAACCCCTTAAGGACTCGGCTCTATTTCTGCTTCTGTCCATTTTTTGAAAATCTGACCAGTGTCACTTTAAGCGCTGAAAACTTTAAAATGCTTTGACTTATTCAGGCCATTCTGAGATTGTTTTTTTCGTCACATATTGTACTTCATGACACTGGTAAAATGATTTATAAAAAAAAAAATACCAAATTTACCAAAACTCCAAAAATAGTTATTACTTTGCATTACCCATATGTCTACTTCATGTTTGGATCATTTTAGGAAGGATATTTTATTTTTTGGGGATGTTACAAGACTTAGAAGTTTAGAAGCAAATCTTGAAATTTTTCAGAAATTTTCAAAAAACCCATTTTTAGGGACCAGTTTAGGTCTGAAGTCACTTTGCGAGACTTACATAATAGAAACCAAATGACGGCATTCTATAAACTACACCCCTCAAGGTATTCAAAACGGATTTTTACAAACGTCGTTAACCGTTTAGGTAGTCCACAAGAATTAATGGAAAATAGAGATGTAATTTCAAAATTTAACTTTTTTGGCAGATTTTCCATTTTAATATTTTTCCATTTACAAAGCAAGGGTTAACAGCCAAACCAAAATCAATATTTATGGCCCTGATTCTGTAGTTTACAGAAACACCCCATATGTGGTCGTAAACCGCTGTACGGGCACACGGCAGGGCACAGAAGGAAAGGAATGCCATACGGTTTTTGGAAGGCAGGTTTTGCTGGACTGTTTTTTTTGACACCATGTCCCATTTGAAGCCCCCCTGATGCACCCCTAGAGTAGAAACTCCATAAAAGTGACCCCATTTTAGAAACTACGGGATAGGGTGGCAGTATTGTTGGTTCCAGTTTAGGGTACATATGATTTTTGGTTGCTCTATATTACCTTTTTTGTGAAACAAGAAATAGCTGTTTTGGCACCGTTTTTATTTTTTGTTATTTACAACATTCGTCTGACAGGTTAGATCATGTGATATTTTTATAGACCAGGTAGTCACCGTCGCGGCGATACATAATATGAATACTTTTTTTTTTATTTATGTAAGTTTTACACAATTTCATTTTTAAAGCAAAAAAATAATGTTTTAGTGTTTCCATAGTCTGAGAGACATAATTTTTTCAGTTTTTGGGCGATTACCCTGGGTAGGGTATGGTTTTTGCGGGATGAGATGACGGTTTTATTGGCACTATTTTGGGGGCATGTTACTTTTTGTTCGCTTGCTCTTACACTTTTGATGTAAGGTGACAAAAAATTGCTATTTTTACACTTTTTTTTATTTTTATTTTTTTACGGTATTTACCTGAGGGGTTAGGACATGTGATATTTTTATCGCGCAATTTATTATGGACGCTGCGATACCTAATATGTATACTTTCTTTTCATTTATGTAAGTTTTACACAATGGTTTCATTTTTGAAGCAAAAAAAATCATGTTTTAGTGTTTCCATAATCTGAGAGCCATAATTTTTTCAGTTTTGGGGCGATTATCTTAGGTAGGGTCTCATTTTTTGCGGGATGAGTTGACGATTTGATTGGCACTATTTTGGGGGGCGTGTGACTTTTTGAGCGCTTGCTATTACACTTTTTGTGATGTAAGGTGACAAAAAATGGTTTACTTAGCACAGTTTTTATTTTTTACGGTGTTCATCTCAGGGGTTAGATCATGTGATATTTTTGTAGAGACGGTCAATACAGATGTGCCGATACCTAATATGTATACTTTTTTTATTTATATAAGTTTTACACAATAACAGCTTTTTTAAAACAAAAAAAATGATGTTTTAGTGTCTCCATTTTCTGAGCCATAGTTTTGTTTTGTTTTTTGGGCGATTGTCTCAAGTAGGGACTCTTTTTTTGCGGGATGAGGTGACGGTTAGTTTGGTACTATTTTGGTGGGAAAACATCTTTTTGATCACTTGCTGTTGTACTTTTTGTGATGTAAGGTTTTTTTTTCCCACTTTTTTTTTGTCCCACTTTGGGACTTGAACTTTTGGGGGTCTAATCCCCTTTACAATGCATTCCAATACTTCTGTATTGGAATGCATTGGCTGTATGAGTAATACTGTGTGTATTACTCATACAGCTTCCGGCTTTCGAGATCCAGGGGTCTGGATCTCACAGGCTCATCACCGGAAGGCAGCGCGATGCCTTCCATGCCATCGGTTCCCCCCTACAGCCGCATGGGGACCTGATGGCACCACCGCCCGCTGCTGCCGCACCAGGTAAAAGCCGCAATTGAGCGTTTCAGCTAAATTGACCTGCGGTTTGTGGCGATCGCTGACACGGGGGTCACGGGACCCCCGGGACCCCCCCCGGCGTTGTGACAGGATGCCCACTGAATGATTTCAGCGGACATTCTGTTCCGATTAACCCTCACCGCGCCGCAATCGCGTTTTAAAGTACGCCCTGGGTCTCCTTAAGTACTCGGGAAGCAGGGCATACCGGTACGCCCTAAGTCCCTAAAGGGTTAATCGAACACTTCTGTTTTGAGGTGTTATTCCACTTTCTACACCTCTTTACAGGAGTAAGAATGCGACAATTTTTATCACTTTGTAAAAAGCCCCAGTTGATAACAGGCTCATCATATCCACTTTCCCAAACTGGAGTGAGTGATGAAAAACTGCAAAATGTCGCACTATTTTATGTAAATAAGCCCATAAAAGTCTTATTTTGATACCGGCTACAAACGCAGAGTGTGACAGTCATAGATGTGTGGGTTTCTAAGGCTGGGCATACATGCATATTAGATAGCTGACCACAATCACCACTACTTAAATTCATAAATGAGGAGGGGACAAAGCCACTTCCGGTCACTTCTTGAAGCAGCTTATCTCCTCAAAGAACAAAAGGATCAGGCAGTTAAAGTCAAACTGCCTGATCTTCCCCAGACATCTGCCATTGCTGTAGAGTTGATAGGCCCACATACATAACGTGTATGACCACACTTCCCAGGCACCTTCTACATTGCAGCCAGGATCAGTAGTGCTGTTTTTGCATTTTCTTAATTTCACAAGAGCTTTAAAGACTATCTGTCATGCTTGTGGGAGGGAAACGCCACATGGAGCATAGGAGGGAAGGGGGGAACAGGGAATCGGGCCTGAGAATTAGGGAAGGAAGATGGACATCTCCTAGTTCAAACCCTAACCAAAATCGTGACTGATTACCAGTATGAACAGACCCCCAGAGTTCATACGCAGGAATACCTAGAGTCCTATCTAGCCTTATAGGACCCTGGTGCTAATGGCAGGGACAAGACTACCCGTTCCTCCAAGAGGAGTCTTCTTCAGGCCTAATACAAACAATAGGAAAATGCAACACACAGAACCCAAATAAAATACAAAAGGGAAAGGAAAGACTTAACTTCAAAGGGGCTGTGGAAGCACCAAGAACTCAGCCGAGATCCAACCACAAACTATCCATAAAGGCACTCTCTCTGCAGAGGACTGTTCTTCTGAGCATTGTTACAACAGCCTTGGATAAACAGTCAACCACCGAAATTAGCTTATAGAGAAATTTTTGGGATAATTACCGAGATCCAAAATTATAATGTAATTCTTAAAAAATATTCAAATATGTGAACTAAGTTAATATGATGTCCAGGCTTGCTGTTCCAGAGAAAAGGGCAACCACAAAATCCAGCAGCTCTCTGTTTTCCATCTTGTAAAAATCTCTGACATTGATCATGATGGGGAAATAAATCACGTCAACTGAGCAGTCACATTTAATGGTGCAGGATAAAAGCTGGTAAAATTGTATCTACTTATAGGTAAATTGACTTCTTGTAACCAAGGGTTGTGCCACTAAATATAGCCTACATTTTTCAAACCAGCACCTGGATCTGAATACATTTTGTAATTACAAGTAATAAAGAATTTAGTATAGCCAGTGAGTTATTCAATAAAATGTATGTGTATAGCGCCACCTGCTGTTTGTTCTGTTCCTTAATTGTCCACCTTAATGTGGTAGTCACATGCGCTCAGTTCAAATCATCAGCTGACACCAGCCATATCTTCTGTTAGTAGCTGTGGCAGAAAGGATATGCAGCCTGAGGCCGAATGCACATGGCCGTGAGCGGTCCGTGGAACCGTGGCCTGGATTCCTGCTGAGAGCAGGAGCGCACGGCGTCATTGGTTGGTATGACTCAGTGCGATCCCTGCTGCCGCCACAGTACAGTAATACACTGGTATAGATCATAGTATAGTGCATTCGGCCTGAGAAAGGACATGCCTCAGGTGCTGCCAGCCTGAAAGAAATCTAGCAGACCAATTGGAGCAATGAATGGGGGGATCTCTGGAACCATGTGAGGTACAGGGGTAGTTTTAGCTTTGTTAGAAATATATTTTAAAGTACTATATGATACCTTATTTCCATTTCTTACATCAATCACGGCATAATCCCTTTTAAATCACTGTATCACTGGGGCAGCCACAAAACTACTGGATTACTAGGTCAAGCAATGGATTATTGATGCAGGAAATATTAAAGGGGTTGTCCACTTTATTTATATTGATGACCCATCCTTGGAATGGGGACTCAATATCAGGTTGGTGGGGGTCAGACGTGGCACTCCGACCGTTCTGCTGTTTGAAGAGAAGGCCATGGAGAGCGGTCTTCTCTATGAACAGCTCCTCGGCGGAGGCCCTGGGAGTCAGAACCCCACCAATCTGATATTGATAACCAATCCTGAGAATAGGTGATCAATAGAAATAAAGCGGACAACCGCTTCCTCGTAGATTGTAAGCTCTTGCAAGCAGGGCCCTCACTCCTCGGAATATGGTGGTGCTATATAAAGATTATTATTATTATTATTTAAGTCATGTCTCAGCAGGTATGTACATTGGATAATTAAGAGATTCATTCCATTGGAACGTTATGAACCACTGTACCTCTTGTGTCACCAGTAGTGCACAGTAGACAGTTTAAGCAATAGGAATAAAGGCTAGGCCACTGGATCACCAGGGATTTAAACTACAGTAGATAATCAGATATAGAGACCAAAGTGGATGACCAATCAACAACAGTAGATCCAGGGGTTGAGAATTGATCCAGTTAGTATGTAAATTAAATTATTGGACCTCCAAGTACGGACACTGAAAATGGGTGTACAGGGAGTGGACAATGTATCAGCTGATTTGCTGGGCATTTGGCATTGCATCTGTTGTTCATTAGGACATTATAGTACTAGATCACCATTGCATGAATAAAAGCATTTTATTATCATCTTTCTCATTTGCAGAGGAAATCTGCTTTCTCTTATAGTTTAATAAGTACTTTATGGGGGGAATTTATCATGGTTTTGGTACAATGTGGTGTATTCCAGTATCTGTAAAAGGGCACCACGGGGTTACCTGGCATGGAGATGCAACTTCTTTGCAACTTTTTATAAAGTCTCACATCATAAATAAGACTTAAAAGTGTACCTGATGTTTTTAAAAAAAGGTTGTATAACGCCTATGCTTCTTTGTACAATCATAACTGTAAAGGAGCAGTTAATGTTTGGGCTTACCTAATGTTTTTACAGCCATTTTATTTCCTGTTTCAGTTGCACAGCTAGATACATTTCACTCCCAAGCATGGGTGTCTCCCTTCTGCCAGCACTATTTGTTTTCAGCTCTGAGCTTACAGGACAGATAAGGAGGGATACCTCACACTTACAGATACATAGGAGGCTTCTGTGATGTCAGAAGCAGTGTAGAAGCAGTTATTTTATCAGGCTCACAATCTTAGCTATTTATGACACGCCCCCCACTTCTCTCAGCTGTCTTCTGAGTTTCTGTTACCAGGGGCAGATCTTGTCTGACAACATGAGTGCAATTTAGTTGGAAGTGAGACCCCTATGGCCATGACTTTTTACAGTTTAAAGTAGTTCTAATCTGAAATCCTGTCCTACTTTTTACTCCATTTCTGGCAAGGATCACAAAATTTTCACCAGATGTTGCACACAGGCTTCACTTGTATAATTTTTTTGCCACAAAAGTGGTGTGGAAGAATTGATAAATGTCCCTACTTGGGCCTATTTTCTACTATTGAATAGGATGAGGACAGTTAAAAGGTCAACAAATGAAGTGAGTGCCACCAGGTATTTATGTAGAATTCCAGTGTTTTAAAGTTGCGTTTTTCACAAAGCACCTACAGGTTTCCTGTGCATGAAATAATATACGAAACGTAATTTTAGGGTTAGGATCACAGGTCATAAAATGGTGACACAATGGGAAAGTTTTATTGCTGCTGTCATACATAAGTAGCAGTGGTTATTTGAGTAATTGCAGACATATATTGAGAAAGCACACCAAAAAACGAATATATGCACATCTGTCGTACTTGACAAAGGAGGTCTTAAAAATGTCTCCAGCAATAGAGGCTTACACTGGTTTATGAAGGTTCATATCTTGATGTCCTTGCAGACCTCCAATTGAATTAATCTCAGGAGTAGTTAAAACTAGCAGAGATGCTATTTATATAATTTGCAGTTTCAAGCCTAATAATGTTTACTTTATGCTACGTTCACACATGCGTTTATAAATCAGAGGAACAGTCCCCTTCTGACTAATGGGATCTGGTGAGAATCTGTCCGCATTCCGGTTTTGGCAGGACAATAATTTGTGCATACATATGTGAACGTACCCTAAGATAAAAAATATATACTTCATAAACACAAACAGTATATTTTTCTAATATGTATTTTATGATTGTACAGTTTTTTTTTTTTCTTATTTATGTACAAGATTATGGGACAGCTATCTTACCTCAGCTACTGCAATATAGAAGATGCTAATAGAGACTTATCTGTGTGTAGGATTGGTTTCTAGCTTTATCTAGGCCTCAAGCGGTACTATAGAGCTGTCCATAAATCCCTCGATGATAATGAAATAACTGTGTCCTTATGTCTCAGTCTATACAGCAAAACTATAATAAAAACCCTGAAAATTCAATTTGCAATATCTCTCTTGTGGCTCAAAAGTTATCAACACAGAAAGTTGCAACAACAACTGGAAACATTCCCTGGTGCTGAACTTTGAAGTTTGGACTTTTTTGTGTTGTTAACTTTTGAACCAAAATCTGATTATGGCAATCTATTTCTAAGAAAATTATGGTCTTCTTTTATTTGCTACATGACCCCCTTCCATTGGAAAAATATGCTCCGATTTGCTCCTTGATCCAATATGATGGCTTTCAACATGGCAGCCATTATACACTACTCGTTTCCTGGTTATGGCCACCCTGCAATTCAGGAGCGCTAGTTGTGCGTTTACACCATAAGAAAATGCACTGGCTTCTTTGGTGGCCAGGACCATGGGAGCATGCATAGACCAGCACTTTTTCCTATAGTGAGTAAGTATGACCACCACTGCTGGATTGCAGGGTGGTCATAAACATGGAAACAAGCAGTGTATAATGTGATGGAAAAATGAATGAAGCCAGCAAAGGAACCAATATAGACAATCACAATACATTAGTAAGTGACTTGTATTAACATTGTCTACATGATAAATATTTGCTGAAGCGAGACAACCTTGTTTCGTCTTAAAGGGGTTAACAGCACTGTGCATGTCCTGAAAGGCTTCAGAATGTCTCAGAATAACTTTCAGACAATCAGTCTTCCCACATACCAACACTTGTGATCATTTAGCTTCTGAGGGTGGTGGGACATGGGACTCGTCTGAGCAATGAATGGAAATGAGATTGAGGGGGCTCTGCTGGGTGATTAGTGACATCTCTTCTGACATCTCCCTTCTCATTGTGTTTTATTGTGGTGTACCCTTACTTCCCTTACCTTAGCAATGCTGTTAATCCCAGAAAATCAGCTTATTTTACTTTAAGGTGGATTTAGACAAACCAATAATTGTCCTGATTATCGGGAACAGCCATTTCTGCGCTCGTTCTTGATAACCTGGCCATCTAAATGTGCCGCTTATCACCTGATAAATGAGGAAAATGCTTGTTCATAGAGTGATCCTGTCGTTTGTGCAGGCACCACCAATCATCATTTCTGGGCAGCAGATCGTGCTGTCTAAACAGCGATCTGCTGCTGAGAAACAATGATTCTGTATGGGGACGAGCAATCACAATGGCCATCCCTCATCCTCATACTGTGAAGGGGATTGCTGCATGTAAATGCAGCGGAGGTTTCCTTCACTGAACTAGCAGCTGATTTGTAGGGAAGGAACGCTACCTTCCTGACAATCGTCCCCTCCATCAGCCCGTCTAAACCCGCCTTTACAAACCACTGTAAAGTGAATGATATGAATACATTGGGTGAGATTTATCAAAACTGATGTAAAGTAAAACTGGCTCCATCTTTAATTTTCCAAAGGAGCACTGGAAAGTAAAAGGTTGAATCTATTGGTTGCAGTTTTCTTTTCCACCACTTTTGATAAATCTACCCCATTATGTAAAATATGATATGAATATTTGAACAATATAAATATATTATTTCAGCATGTCCTTTTTTTTTTTTTCAGTCCGTTTGTTTATTTATTGACGTTTTACAGGATGTAACATACGCTTAACATCATTTACCAATGTCAATTGCATGTTTAGTAGCAATATGTGCTGACACAAGGATTTAGGCACACGGATAGAATACATTTCAACTGGATGTTAAGCATGATATAGGGCAGTGATGGTGAACCTTTTAGAGACAGAGTGCCCAAACTGCAACTAAATACCCACTTATTTATCGCAAAGTGCCAACACAGCAATTTAACCTGAATAGCAATATAGTATATCTTCCATGTACTTTATCATTTAGCTATAATAGCTTAATAGCCTACATTCAGTGCGCTGCCTGTGCTGTTCATAGTGCGTCCTGTGCTGATGAATGGCAGGAAAAGTCTAAAGCATATTGGTATGTCATAGACTTTTTCAAAGGCGCGGGTGCCCACAGAGAGGGCTCTGAGTGCCGCCTCTGGCACCCGTGCCATAGGTTCGCCATCACTGATATAGGGGGTATAACACCATTAGAGTGGTGCCACACCATGTAAAGCAGAAATCTATATATTGGTTAACAAAACAAAACAAACAAACATAACAAACATAGGTCTTGGATGTAGTCATATTGCCAAATTGTGCGTAGTTGGTGTATTCGGGGACATATCTTTCAGCCAAGTTCCCCATTGCTGTACGGAATTGTCAATGTTGTGGGCCAATGTTATAGGCCATAATCTTCTCGTACATACAGTTGTTATGGCTTTTAGATAATATCTCTACTGATGTAGGTACCGTGATTGACTTCCAATATTTGGTAATTGCCAATTTTGTTGTAAAAAAATAAGTGGGCCACTGGGACTTGACTATGGGCTGGTAAGGTAAGTATCCCTGTGAAAAAGAGAGCCCTTCTAGGGGACATTTCAATGTTGCAACCGCAAAACTTGGATGCTATGCCAAATATCTCAGACCATAGGGATGACACTAGTGGGCATAACCACAGCACATGTAAGAGTGTACCTCTAAAACCACAACCCCTCCAGCAGAGGTCTGTTACCCCCCGGGTATATTCTACTGAGTTTGTCTGGGGTATAGTACCATCTTACGTAGGTTTTAACTGCATTCTCGTATAAGGAGGTGCTGCGAAAGGTGGTTGTGAGAAATTTAAATGTGGCTAACCACTCCGCTTCAGTAATAATCTCTCCCATTCACGGAGAGGGGTGGTTTTGGAGTAAGTTGCTTTAGATCTTTGTGCCAAATAAAATGGCCTAATACCCAAATTGGCTACCACTTGATGAGAGAAATTAGATTATAGCATATGACGTACCTGCAGGTGTTTGAAGAAGTCCCTCCTGGGGATCGCAAATTCCTGCTGGAGGTCTAAAAAGGATTTAACGATACCATTATTGTATAATTGTTTGCTATATTGGATTCCTAGGGAACGCCGCTGGCCTAGATCCGTGTTGGGGAGGTATATCTCTGCGAGTTGCAACGGTGAGATGTCTATTATAGGGATACGTTGGTGTTTACTATTCTGGTGAAAAGTGCGCCAGTGGTGAACTGCAGCACCTACAGTAGTAGTGTGGGTAGAGAGGGTGTTTTGAATGGAGAATCACTGATGCTGTTAATAAGAAGGGCTTTAAGATGCTTAGTTGGAGCTATTGCAGATTCAATCTACACCCACGGGGTTGTAACATCTAGTGTCCGCCATTTCCTAAGGGCCTGTATTTGAGTCGACAGGAAGTAATCAAGCAGATTCGGAAGACCTCTTTTAGTTTTAGCTTTTGTGATGGTACCTGCTGCTATCCTGGGTTTGTTCCCTGCCCACACAAAGTTGTTGAGTAGGCCTTGTGCTGACCTGAAAAAGTGGCTGGGAATTCTAATGGGGACAGTCCTAAAAAGGAACAAAAGTTTAGGTAGGATTAGTATTTGATCAAAAGAAAAGATGGGCACTCTAATATCCGGAACCAACAGGTTGAATTTAATATAATCACAATATTAGTACATATATAAAATTAGTACATATATAAAATTATGTAGGATTGTTCCAAATCAAAAATATATGCAGGGACAATCTGGGACAATTTTATGTAAACTACACAATAAAATATTATAAAATACTGGAGGTGGCCACTAAGAATACACAATATACTATTGCAGGTTGAATGGAGCTGCTGTTGCGGTTAACCTAGTCAAATCCGTCCAATCTGCAAACGTATGGAGGCTCCCGCTGTAGTGGAGTGTTGGCTGAGCAAATGAAATCAATATGTCTACTACCTATAAAATAAATGTGAAAAACACAAAATCCCAATGTGCTAGTATTAAAGGAACAGTCCTAATAGTATCAAGGTGCCAATAATGGAAAAAAGTTGAAAAAGAAGTTGAAAAGGAAGTCCAGAAAAAAAAAGTCCAAAGAGCAATCGCTTGTGATTAATCCAGACCCATCTGTGTGAATAGTTATTCAACATACATAGGAATCCTATAGGATAAATTAAATTGTGTTGTATTACTGTGCTTAAATAATAGGTGAATATTAAGTTCTATCAGTGACCTATGCTCTCTTGGTCACCTCAAGTGATATGATAGAGCATGGTTATGGGATCATTCTGTACATGACTAGTAACATAGTAACATAGTACATAAGGCCGAAAAAAGACATTTGTCCATCCAGTTCGGCCTGTCATCCTGCAAGTTGATCCAGAGGAAGGCAAAAAAACCCTGTGAGGTAGAAGCCAATTTTCCTCACTTTAGGGGAATAAAAATTCCTTCCCGACTCTAATCAGGCAATCAGAATAAATCCCTGGATCAACGATATCTCTCTAGTAGCTATAGCCTGTAATATTATTACGCTCCAGAAATACATCCAGGCCCCTCTTGAATTCCTTTATTGTACTCACCATCACCACCTCCTCAGGCAGAGAGTTCCATAGTCTCACTGCTCTTACCGTAAAGAATCCTCTTCTATGTTTGTGTACAAACCTTCTTTCCTCCAGACGCAGAGGATGTCCCCTCGTCACAGTCACCGTCCTGGGAATAAATAGATGACGGGATAGATCTCTGTACTGACCCCTGATATATTTATACATATTAATTAGATCTCCTCTCAGTCGTCTTTTTTCTAAAGTGAATAACCCTAATTTTGATAATCTTTCAGGGTACTGTAGTTGCCCCATTCCAGTTATTACTTTAGTTGCCCTCCTCTGGACCCTCTCCAGCTCTGCTATGTCTGCTTTGTTCACTGGAGCCCAGAACTGTACACAGTACTCCATGTGTGGTCTGACTAATGATTTGTAAAGTGGTAGGACTATGTTCTCATCACGGGCATCTATGCCCCTTTTGATGCAACCCATTATCTTATTGGCCTTGGCAGCAGCTGCCTGACACTGTTTTTTGCAGCTTAGTTTGCTGTTTATTAAAATTCCTAGATCTTTTTCCATGTCAGTGTTACCGAGTGTTTTAGCATTTAATAAGTACGGGTGACTTGCATTATTCCTTCCCATGTGCATAACTTTACATTTGTCAGTGTTAAACCTCATCTGCCACTTATCTGCCCAAGCCTCCAATCTATCCAGATCCCTCTGTAATAGTATACTGTCCTCTTCAGTGTTAATTACTTTACACAGTTTAGTGTCATCTGCAAAAATTGATATTTTACTATGCAAGCCTTCTACAAGATCATTAATAAATATATTGAAGAGAATAGGGCCTAATACTGATCCCTGAGGTACCCCACTAGTGACAGTGACCCAATCTGAGTATTTACCATTAATAACCACCCTCTGTTTTCTATCACTGAGCCAGTTACTTACCCACTTACAGACGTTTTCTCCCAGTCCGAGCATTCTCATTTTATATACTAACCTTTTATGTGGTACAGTGTCAAATGCCTTGGAGAAGTCCAGATACACCACATCCATTGATTCGCCGCTGTCAAGTCTAGAACTTACCTCCTCATAGAAACTGATTAAATTTGTTTGACATGATCGATCCCTCACGAAGCCATGCTGATATGGCGTTATTTGCTTATTTCCGTTAAGATGCTCTAACATAGCATCTCTCAGAAAACCTTCAAACAGTTTACCCACAACAGATGTCAAACTTACCGGCCTATAGTTTCCAGGCTCTGTTTTTGGACCCTTTTTGAATATTGGCACCACATTTGCCATGCGCCAATCCTGTGGGACATTCCCTGTCAATATAGAATCTGCAAATATCAGAAATAAGGGTCTGGCTATGACATTACTTGATTCCCTTAGGATACGGGGGTGTATGCCATCCGGTCCTGGCGATTTGTCTATTTTAATCTTTCTAAGTCGCTGTTGCACTTCTTCCTGGGTCAGACAGGACACTTTTAATGGGGAATTTATTTCAACATTCGGCATGTCATCTGACAGTTTATTTTCCTCAGTGAATACATTGGAGAAAAAAATATTTAACATCTTTGCTTTCTCCTTGTCGCTCTCTGCGACTTCCCCCTCATTACTCTTTAACGGGCCGACACCTTCAGATTTATACTTTTTAACATTTATATAATTGAAGAACATTTTAGGGTTAGTTTTACTCTCTTTGGCAATTAATCTCTCAGTCTCTAGTTTGGCCGCTTTTATTTGTTTTTTGCATGTTCTATTTTTTTCCTTATAGTTTTTCAGTGCTTCCGTGCTACCCTCCTGTTTTAGTGTTTTATATGCTTTCTTTTTGTCATTTATTGCTTTCTTTACAGTTCTGTTTATCCACATTGGTTTCTTTTTGTTCCTTAACCTTTTATTCCCATACGGTATGTACCTCTCACAATGAGATTTTAGGATGCTTTTAAAGATATCCCATTTTGTGGCTGTATTTTTATTTGTGAGGACTTTATCCCATTTAGTTAGGCCTATGGCCTCTCTTAGTTGGCTAAATTTAGCTTTTTTGAAGTTTGGTATTTTTGTTCCTCCCTGTAGAAACACTCTTTTGAATGATAATTGGAAGGTTATTACTTTGTGGTCACTATTTCCCAGGTGTCCCCCAACCTGCACGTCTGTTCTGTCAGGCCTATTGGTTAATACTAAGTCCAGTATGGCCGTCCCTCTAGTCGGGTCCTGAACCAGTTGGGAGAGGTAATTGTCTTTAGTTATTGCCAAGAACCTGTTTCCTTTATGAGATATACAAGTTTCAGTTTCCCAGTCTATATCTGGGTAGTTGAAGTCCCCCATAATAACCACCTCATTATGATTTGCCGCCTCATCTATCTCATTTAGTAGTAGATTTTCTGTGGACTCTGGTATGTTAGGTGGTTTATAGTAAACTCCTATTAGTAATTTATTATTGTTTTTAGCTCCATGTATCTCTACCCACAGTGACTCCACATGTTCATGTCCCTCACTTATATCTTCACGGAGTGTGGTCTTTAGACCGGACTTTACATAAAGGCAGACCCCTCCCCCTCTCCGATTTTGACGATCTTTTCTAAACAGACTGTAACCCTGCACATTAACCGCCCAGTCATAGCTATAATCCAGCCATGTCTCAGTTATTCCCACTATGTCATAGTCCTCCTCACACATCACTAATTCCAGTTCACCAGTTTTATTAGTCAGGCTTCTGGCATTAGTATACATACATTTGAGAGGTTTATGTATATTTTTTGCTCTACACCTTTCCTTCTGAACTGTTCTAGTCCCTCCTTCCATTCCTCCCCCAGTCTCACTACCTTGCCCCCGGTCTCTATCTGCACTATCTTCCCATTCTATAACATAATTACCCTCCCCCCCAGTCCCTAGTTTAAACACTCCTCCAACCTTCTAGCCATCTTCCTCCCCAACACAGCTGCCCCTTCCCCATTGAGGTGCAGCCCGTCCCTACGATAGAGCCTGTAGCCGACAGAGAAGTCGGCCCAGTTCTCCAGGAACCCCTCCTTCCTACACCAGTTTTTGAGCCACTTGTTAATTTCCCTAATCTCCCGCTGCCTCTCTTGTGTGGCCCGTGGTACAGGTAGTATTTCCGAAAATACTACCTTTTGAGGTCCTTGCCCTCAGCTTTTGACCTAAATCCCTGAAATCATTTTTAAGGACTCTCCACCTACCCCTAACTTTGTCATTGGTTCCGATATGGACCATGACCGCTGGATCTTCTCCAGCCCCTCCCAGTAATCTGTCAACCCGATCCGCGATGTGTCGAACTCTAGCGCCAGGAAGACAGCACACTGTTCGGCGATCACGGTCTTTGTGACAGATTTCCCTATCTGTTCCCCTAATAATTGAGTCTCCCACTACCAGCACCTGTCTGGCCTGCCCTGCTCTCCTGGTTCCCTGCTTACCGGAGCTGACATTCCCCTGACTGGCAGAGGAAGTGTCTGGCTGCGGCAGTGCCATCCCTGGACTGACATCCCCCTCATCTGCCAAACGTGCAAACTTGTTGGGGGTGTGTCAGATCAGGGCTAGCCTCCCTGCCACTCTTCCCTCTACCCCGCTTTCTTAATGTTACCCAACTAGCTACCTCACTTTCCTCAGCCTCCTCTCTGTCACCCTCCCCCTCATCTACCCCAAAGAGTGCTTGCTCGGTGAGAAGCAAACTCTTTTGCAAATTGTCAATGCCTCTCAGTGTTGCAATTTGCCAATTTAGAGACTCGATATGCGATTCCAAACGGGTAATTTGCTCACATCTTGAACAAATATATGCACCCTTGAACTCCTGTTCCAGGACTGCATACATCATGCAAGATGTGCACTGGACTGCGTTGTCAATTGTGCAACACATACTAAATGGGGATTACACCAGCAAAGCAAAAATACAATATAATGTAGTACTAAGAAACTGGCTAATTACAGTCCCCCACTGAAGTCACTTAATCTTAAGTCACACTTACGCAACCACACTTAAATCAACCACGCGTCGCGGTCAAACTCGCGTTATATATCTCCTTATATAACTAAATATAGATGCAGCTCACTACACCAGCCTGGTTTGTTTCCCCTCTGGAATCAAAGAGGCTGTGCTGCTCACACTGCTGAGTTTTTATAGTCTCCTAATTAGACAACCACACCCGAATTAAACAGCCACACCCTAATTACTCACCTGTGCATCCCCTGGAGAAGGAAAAAAATAGTGTTATCACAGCATACAATACAGTCAAACACAGCCACTCAATCTCCACAAATAATTTAGCTCTCAGATACTCCCTCACTTAATCTTAAGTCACACTTACGCAACCACACTTAAATCAACCACGCGTCGCGGTCAAACTCGCGTTATATATCTCCTTATATAACTAAATATAGATGCAGCTCACTACACCAGCCTGGTTTGTTTCCCCTCTGGAATCAAATATATATATGCTGCCAGGATGCATGAGCCTCTGATATGTACCTGAAAGAAGAATTCAGTAAATGTGAGAACGCAATCAGCTTTTACAAAAGCAATCTATTGAAAACATTAGGGACAAGCTAAAACAAATGTGGAGCAAAAAAACGCATGAACTTATAAAAAACCACAGAGGAAACTCAATGAAAACGCAACATGATAAAAAGTGTTCCAGATCCACAAGATCCATTTCAGGGTTAACAGAGAGCCCTTCTGATAGCCAGAGGAATAAAAGCCGGGCAGCCAGACAGTTCTTACTAAAGCCACTGAGGAAGAAGGTAGCCTAACCTTCGAAACGCGTCTGGCGTGGAAAGATAAAGTATTGGACTCTGGTAACGAACCGGCAAAACTAGATTAACAATAGCATTGTTATCTAGAGAAAGCGCTTTCACTGAACAAACAAGCTCCAGATCTATTGGCCATAGTCTGGTAATCTACGGACAACATTAAACTAGCTGCTTGGGCGATGCGAAGGATATGAGAAACGCCCATTACAAATAGAAGTGCAGACTGAGAACTAATCATGGCGATAACAGAGAGAGACCTGTGACCTGCTACCGGACCTCTACAACAGCTTAAGCGGACTATACAGACCTGGGATATAACAGTAAGACTCGTAATCTACGCCTAAAAGGTAAGCGTGCCTTGCACTCACGCCAGAGAACGGACACTACCAAGCGTGAGTACTACTGCACCGCATGATATCCTAGATAGCAGCGAACATTACCGAATATTCGGCATTGCAGTCCTCTGTTAGGTAATTGCGGCCAGATCACAGTGTTAAATTGAAACAATTGAGATTGCAACATTGGAATGCAAAGTTATATCCACAGGAAAGCGGTTACAAATATAATAGCGTTCTGCCATTAACATCGTTGAACCTCTGCTGTTTGTGGGCAATATAAGAAATATTGCAGCAACTGAACATTCACCTATTATTTAAGCACAGTAATACAACACAATTTAATTTATCCTATAGGATTCCTATGTATGTTGAATAACTATTCACACAGATGGGTCTGGATTAATCACAAGCGATTGCTCTTTGGACTTTTTTTTTCTGGACTTCCTTTTCAACTTCTTTTTCAACTTTTTTCCATTATTGGCACCTTGATACTATTAGGACTGTTCCTTTAATACTAGCACATTTGGATTTTGTGTTTTTCACATTTATTTTATAGGTAGTAGACATATTGATTTCATTTGCTCAGCCAACACTCCACTACAGCGGGAGCCTCCATACGTTTGCAGATTGGACGGATTTGACTAGGTTAACCGCAACAGCAGCTCCATTCAACCTGCAATAGTATATTGTGTATTCTTAGTGGCCACCTCCAGTATTTTATAATATTTTATTGTGTAGTTTACATCTACTGTGTATTTATTGTGTAGTGGCAGGCCTGTATTTTATAGTTTAATGAAGATATCAACAGATTGTCCCTGCATATATTTTTGATTTGGAACAATCCCACATATCTATATATTAATTTTATATACAGTGGGATGCGAAAGTTTGGGCAACCTTGCTAATCGTCATGATTTTCCTGTATAATTTGTTGGTTGTTACGATAAAAAATGTCTGTTAAATATATCATATAGGAGACACACACAGTGATATTTGAGAAGTGAAATGAAGTTTATTGAATTTACAGAAAGTGTGCTATAATTGTTTAAACAAAATTAGGCAGGTGCATAAATTTGGGCACTGTTGTCATTTTATTGATTCCAAAACCTTTAGACGAATTATTTTAACTCAAATTGGCTTGGTAAGCTCAGTGACCCCTGACCTACATACACAGGTGAATTCAATTATGAGAAAGAGTATTTAAGGGGGTTAATTGTAAGTTTCCCTCCTCTGAAGAGTAGCAACATGGGGGTCTCAAAACAACTCTAAAATGACCTGAAGACAAAGATTGTTCACCATCATGGTTTAGGGGAAGGATACAGAAAGCTGTCTCAGAGATTTCAGCTGTCTGTTTCCACAGTTAGGAACATATTGAGGAAATGGAAGACCACAGGCTCAGTTCAAGTTAAAGCTTGAAGTGGCAGACCAAGAAAAATCTCAGATAGACAGAAGTGACGAATGGTGAGAACAGTCAGAGTCAACCCTCAGACCAGCACCAAAGACCTACAACATCATCTTGCTGCAGATGGAGTCACTGTGCATTGTTCAACCATTCGGCACACTTTACACAAGGGGATGCTGTATGCTGGAGTGACGCAGAGGAAGCCTTTTCTCCGCCCACAGCACAAAAAGTGCCGCTTGAGGTGGGCTAAAACACATTTGGACAAGCCTGCTTCATTTTGGAAAAAGGTGCTATGGACTGGCCATAACAAGAGGCGTTATGCATGGAGGAAAAAGAACACAGCATTGCAAGAAAAACACCTGCTATCTACAGTAAAATATGGTGGTGGTGGTTCCATCATGCTGTGGGGCTGTGTGGCCAGTGCAGGGACTGGGAATCTTGTCAAAGTTGAGGGACGCATGGATTCCACTCAGTATCAGCAGATTCTGGAGACCAATGTCCAGGAATCAGTGACAAAGCTGAAGCTGCGCCGGGGCTGGATCTTTCAACAAGACAACGACCCTAAACACTGCTCAAAATCCACTAAGGCATTTATGCAGAGGAACAAGTACAACGTTCTGGAATGGCCATCTCAGTCCCCAGACCTGAATATAATTGAAAATCTGTGGTGTGACTTAAAGAGAGCTGTCCATGCTCGGAAGCCATCAAACCTGAATGAACTTAAGATGTTTTGTAAAGAGGAATGGTCCAAAATACCTTCAACCAGAATGCAAACTCTCATTGGAACCTACGGAAGCGTTTAGAGGCTGTAATTTCTGGAAAAAGAGGATCTACTAAATATTGATTTAATTAATTTTTTGTGGTGCCCAAATTTATTCACCTGCCTATTTTTTTTAAAACAATTAAAGCACACTTTCTGTAAATCCAATAAACTTCATTTCACTTCTCAAATATCACTGTGTGTGTCTCTTATATGATATATTTAACTGACATTCTTTATCGTAACGACCAACAATTTATACAGGAAAATCATGACGATTAACAAGGTTGCCCAAACTTTTGCATCCCACTGTATGTACTAATTTTATATATGTACTAATATTGTGATTATATTAAATTCAACCTGTTGGTTCCGGATATTAGAGTGCCCATCTTTTCTTTTGATTTACTACTTTGGTGCCTTGAGTGCGACATCAGACAGGAGCACCTGGCCATCCCAAACCAGGAGGTAGAGCCGTCCTTTATTTGATATTTCCTAGGATTAGTATTTGTAATGTAGCTATTGGGCCCACCCAGGAGATTTCATGTTTGCCATAGAGTAGGGTATCATTTTTAATCATATCTAATAGTGGCGCATGATTGAGATGGTATAGCCTATAAATAGCGAATCACGGGTATCTCTAAAGCTCTTGCTTTAGAGATTGAAGCGATTGGTTACGAATATTGAGGGGGAGAATCTGGGATTTAGTTTCGTTGACTTTGTAATATGATAGGCGACCATATTCCTCAATTAGGGATAGGGCGACTGGCAACTTGGACCACTTGGAGGTGAGTGTCAAGAGTACGTCGTTGGTGTATAAGGATATGCGGTGCTGTTTCCCTTCTATGTGTATGCCCGTAATGTCTTGGTGAAGTCTAATTGCCTGCGCCAGGGGTTCTATAGCTAAAATAATGATCAGAGGCGAAAGGGAGCACCCCTGGCGTGTGCCGTTAGTCAAGAGGAAGGATCGTGACAAGGCTCCATTAACAAATTCTTTTCCTGAGGGCCTAGAATAAAGAGCCTGAATAGCAGTGATAAAAGCTCCACCCAACCACATAGTCTCCAGCACCGAGAACGTGAAAGGCCAGTTCAGACGGTCAAATGCCTTCTCTGCATCTAAAGTAATCAGTAGGGCCTCCTGACATTTTTAGGCTTTTCGGGGGGCTTTCCTGGCTTCGGAAGGGCTACAATGGTGGCCTTGAGCATTTTGGCTGGGAAGGAGCCTTATTAAATACTTCCGTTAAATGAGGTGCCAGTTGGTCCTGGAAATATTTGTAATATAAGTTGGATAAACCATCGGGGCCTGGGGATTTATACAGGGGGAGAGAGGCAATGATTTTTGCCACTTCAGCTTGAGAAATGGGGTTAGATAAAAGGTCACTCTGATGGAATGAGCTTTAAGTCCTTCAGATATGTGTTAATCCCTGAAGCAGATGCCTCAGATAAGCTTTGGAGCTGAACCCGGACATACCCTTATTTTCACCCCGGCAGCCCTCCTGAGCCTGGCATCGGAGCATCTCATGCTCCGATGCGCTCCAGTGCCCTGCGCTAGATCGCGCAGGGCACGGGCTCTTGTGTTTACAATAACACACTGCCGGGCGGTAACTTCCGCCCAGCAGTGTGTTCGGTGACGTCACCGGCTCTGAGGGGCGGACTTTAGCTCTGCCCTAGCCGTTTTACTGGCTAGGGCAGAGCCAAATCCCGCCCATCAGTGCCGGTGACGTCACCGGGCTGCCTGTCAGCCCCATAGAGAGCCCCGGTACGTCACCGGAACTCAGAAAAATGCCTTTGCCCTGCGCGATTTAGCGCAGGGCAAAGGAGAGCATCGGAGCATGAACTGCTCCGATGCTCATGTCAGGGGGGCTGCCTGGGTGAAAATGGAGGGCTGTCCAGGTTCAGCTCTGAACCTGGACAACCCCTTTAAGCAGAGTAGTACTCTACAAATTGGTCTGCTATTGCTTTTGGATGATAAATTTTGGTGCCGCTGGTTGGGTGTATAAGCTAGGGGATTCTGGATTTTGCTGCACGCATTTTTAGGTGACGGGCCAACAGTTGGCCAGTTTTATTATCCTGTGAGTAGTACCAGGCCTTAGTTCTCAAGTTTTTTTTCTCATATGTACAAAGGAGGCATTCCCTGAGTTGTGTTCTGAGGGAGTGAATTTGGGTGGCTCTGTTAGGGGAGAAGCAGTTTTTGTTTCTAGTGATTGGAGTTGAGAGAGGATGTTTTGCAGCTTTTGCTTTCTTAGCTTTTTTGCCTGATGGCCCAGTTTAATAAATATCCGTCTAATAAAGGCTTTATGGGCGTTCCATAGACTATAGGGATTCGAGACTGAGTTGCTGTTTAAGCTATAGTTGCCTTTGGAGCTACAGCTAACTCTTTCTTATAAACTGTGTTGGAAATGATGTGGCGGCTGAAGCGCCATATGGTATCTCTAATATCTTAGGTTTCCTGAATGGAGAGTGAGACGGCGGCATGATCCGACCGTTTAATCGTCCCCATGGAGGAGTTAGTGACCAATTGTAGGAGCGATCTGCTGACTAGAAATAAATCGATGCATGAGTAAGACTTATGCATGCTTAAAGGGGTTGTCCCACTTCATTAAATAGGTTTTATCTAATTTATTTACCCCCACAGAACATATCTTCCTATCTATGTCATAATCAAAAAGCTACCTTTCTTACAAAAAATCCTGTTATGCGATCCCTTTGTTGATTTCGGTATCCCATGGATACGGCCTCTTTCATCCGGCCGCATCGCTGTGCCGCGCCTGCGCACAACAGCTGAACAAGTACTCGGGCCTCCTCTCCATTCCTACAAGTACGCGCACGTCCGCGCATGCGCAAATACAGGAGGCAGGTGCCGGAATCAAATAGCCGGCACCTGACCTCTATGACAGGGAGCGGGACCTTAGGGGTTAACTGCCGCTGATCGCAGCCCCCTATCATAGAGGTCGGGTGCCGGCTATTTCACTCCGGCACCCACCTCCTGCATTTGTATTAACATTGGTGGCGCAGTGCGCCCCCCCCAGTATAATATACATTGAGTGCAGCCACCCCCCCCAGTATAATATACATTGAGTGCGGCCACCCCCCCAGTATAATATACATTGAGTGCGCCCCTCCCCCCCAGTATAATATACATTGAGTGCGCCCCTCCCCCCCAGTATAATATACATTGAGTGCGCCCCTCCCCCCCCAGTATAATATACATTGAGTTCGGCCCCCTCCCAGTATAATAAACATTGGTGGCGCAGTGGGAAGTGCCAATGAGGGTTAAAAAAATAAATAAAAAATTAACTCACCTCCACCAATTGATCGCGCAGCTGCCGGTCTCCTGTTCTTTCTTTAGGACCTGTGAAAGGACCTGTGGTGACATCACTGTTGTCATCACATGGTACATCATATGATCCATCACCATGGTAATGGACCATGTGATTAGCTCAGTGACGTCACCACAGGTCCTGAAGCAAGAACAGGAGACCGGCAGCTGCGCGATCAATTGGTGGAGGTGAGTTAATTTTTTATTTATTTTTTTAACCCTCATTGGCACTTCCCACTGCGCCACCAATGTTTATTATACTGGGAGGGGGCCGCACTCAATGTATATTATACTGGGGGGGGGGGGGGGGTGGCCGCACTCAATGTATATTATACTGGGGGGGGGGTGGCCGCACTCAATGTATATTATACTGGGGGGGGGGGGGGGGGTGGCCGCACTCAATGTATATTATAATATTATACTGGGGGGGATGGCCGCACTCAATGTATATTATACTGGGGGGGGGGGCCGCACTCAATGTATATTATACTGGGGGGGTGGCCGCACTCAATGTATATTATACTGGGGGGGAGGGGCGCACTCAATGTATATTATACTGGGGGGGGGGGTGGCCGCACTCAATGTATATTATACTGGGGGGGCGCACTCAATGTATATTATACTGGGGGGGGCGCACTCAATGTTTATTATACTGGGGGGGGCGGGACCTCACATGACTCATCCACATGAACGAGCACGCAAGGACTGAGCTCTCAGGGTGAGTCATGAGGAGGCGTGGCCAGCCTTCACTCAACTACAGGAGCCAAACCAGGAAGTTATCAGGACATCTACTGCTGGTAAGATTAAAAAAGCAAAGTGGGACAACCCCTTTAAGTCTCCATATGTCATACAGCTCCTTCCGCCGTTAAGTCCACTTCTGCATCAGGCACTAAATTAAAGTCCCCACACATTATTAGGTGGCCTTTTCGAACTTTCTCAACCTTAGGTAATACTTTATTGAGAAAGTGAATTTGATGTTTTTTGATGCGTATATAGCAGCTATAGTGAATGGTATGTTGTTCACTGTGCACACCACAATGATATATCTACCATTAGTATCTATTATCGTTGTGAAAAAGCGATAGTTATTGAAAGCTAGAAGACCTCCTTTGTTTTTTGCGGTATGGGACTGTATGACATGGGAAACGCGTGATGCCGAATTCTGTGAGCATCCTTCCTAACAATATGCGATTCTTACACATAATATCAGCTTTTTGATGTAGCGCCTCAGACCATATGTAAGATCTTTTTTGAGGGCTATTGAGGCCCTTGGCATTCAGGGATAACACATTAAGAACCATAAGAAATATTTGAAATACTTAGAACTATGAGTAAGCTACACAAAGTAAAAATTGACCAGCGTGACCCGATCAAATCCCTCCTCACCATATTGGCATCCAAGACTACTTGGTGAAAAAATACATACGACATTAAGAGAAAATGTTAGAACAGAGAAAAAAAAAACGACAGAAACGTGGAATGAAACTGGTAGAATACTTAGATCCAGATTGTGTTAGATTACCCAAGAAAGTAAATAGTCCGGACAGAAAGTACTATAGGGGGTAAAGTCCTGGTTGTTGCCAAGCACTGAAAACAAGCTTCATGGCATCTAATGAGCTGCCAACCTTCAGTGTTTGGTTCCTCTTTTTGCACTGACTGTGTGCCACTCAGAAGTCTGATGTGGTGGATAACAGGGGCGGACTGACAACTCGTAGGGCCCCCGGGCAATAGGAGATTATGGGGCCCCTGTGTCCCTGCCCACCCTCAAGTCACACCCACAAATCACACCGCTTACATCACCTATATGTAAATCCCAGAGAACACTTTTACCTTATGTTATCTGTAGTGTTACATAGGACTTCAAAAATACACAGGAGCCCAAAAAAATTTGTAGTTGCCAAATGTAAAATACATAAATTCGGCTACTTACACAATAGCGTAAGGGATCGCATAACAGGATTTTTTTGCTGGATTCGGCAGGGTTCAGCAAAAAGACTTCCGTTACTGATAATGCAACCATCTGCATCCATTATGAATAGATCCGGTTGTATTATCTGTAACATAGCCAAGATGGATCCGCCATGAACTCCATTGAAAGTCAATGGGGGACGGAACCGTTTTCTATTGTCAGATCCGTTATGCTCCACATCCCAGGACGGAAAGCAAAATTCAACATGTTGCAGTTTGCTCTCCGGTCTTGGAACGCAAGTAAACAGAACGGAATGCCTTTTGTAGGATTCCGTTCTGTTTAGTTCAGTTTTGTCCCCATTGACAATGAATGGGGAAAAAACTGAAGTGTTTTTTTCTGGTATTGAGACCCTATAACAGAACGCAATACCGGAAAACTTTAACTCTAGTGTGATAGTAGCCTTATAATAAAAACGCTTGGAGGAGAAGATGAGACGCAGGAGAATACAGCGCCACATACCTCTTACATCTAGTGACCTCTCCTATCAATTAGATCTTCTCTTTTCTTTTCTCCTCATTTTGACCCAAACCGCCATGACAAATTCTTTCAGACACATCTCGTCTCTACAAAGTTTGTTACACAGACATGTTGGATCTCTCATAATTGGGGTCATTTATCAAAATGGTGTATACTACAATTGGCTTAGTTGCCCATAGCAACCAATCGGATTCCACCTTTCATTCTCAAAAGGAGCAGTCTAAAGTTAAATGTGGAATATGGTTGCAACTAAGCCAGTTCTACTTTACACCAGTTTGATAAATGACCCCCGAATGTCCCTATGGTGTCTACAGCAATTATAATGTCCACTAGAGTATCCCCAGTAATAATAACATCCTATATTGTGCGCCAGGTAATAATACCTGTATAGTGTCCCTGAAAAATAATGTCCCCTAATATGTCCTTGTAATAGAAATGCCCCTATAGTTCCTACCTAATAGTGACATCCCCCACACTGCCATCACAGTAGTAATTGTTCCCCACACTGTCCCCACAGTAGTAATTATCCCCACACTGCCCCCAGAGTAGTAGTATGTAGTAATTTTCCCCCTATTGTCCTTTCAGTAATATGTATCCTCACCTCCTGTGCCCCCCAGTAATGTCCCCCAAAGTTGGCTTGGCACACAAAAAAAAGATGTCACTGTGCTGCGTCCCGACACGGTCACAGGATGATGTTATCGCGCCCGCCTGCGTCCGGAATTCTACTGCATAGGCTTAGCAGTGATCGGCGGGGCAGGGAACTATGCGCTCCTATGCCCCGCTGTAGTTTGTGGACCTTTGGGTCACCGATGGGCCCCCCAGCGATGCCGGCCCCAGGGCACACGTACAGTCCTATCCTATAGGTAATATCGCGATTTGCCATGCTGCACCAGCCACGGCCCTGCTAGCTGGCCCCGGGTGAATAACTTTGCAGTCCGTGCACATTTTGTTATGTGCACTGCTGCGGCAGGCCCCCATCCCGGCCGCACCTTCGGACCATGTCCCAACCGGTCAGTCCGCCCATGATGGATAACCTCTTCAGATGGAATTGTAATGTTCCACAGTCCCAACAGACGGCGACCCTTCTCAACAGATATGATGTTGTACTGTTTTCCAGTGTGGTTAAACATCAGCTTTACTGGGAAACTCCACTTATACAGTTGCAAGAAAAAGTATGTGAACCCTTTGGAATGATATAAATTTCAGCGCAAATTGGTTATAAAATGTGATCTGATCTTAATCTAAGTGACAACAATAGACAATCACAGTCTGCTTAAACTAATAACACACAAATAATTAAATGTTGCCATGTTTTTATTGAACACACCATGTAAATATTCACAGTGCAGGTGGAAAAAGTATGTGAACCCCTAGACTAATGACATCTCCAAGAGCTAATTGGAGTGAGGTGTCAGCCAACTGGAGTCCAATCAATGAGATGAGATTGGAGGTGTTGGTTACAGCTGCCCTGCCCTCTAAAGACCACACACCAGTTCTGGGTTTGCTTTTCACAAGAAGCATTGCCTGATGTGAATGATGCCTTGCACAAAAGAGCTCTCGGAAGACCTACGATTAAGAATTGTTGACTTGCATAAAGCTGGAAAGGGTTATAAAAGTATCTCCAAAAGCCTTGCTGTTCATCAGTCCACGGTAAGACAAATTGTCTATAAATGGAGAAAGTTCAGCACTGCTGCTACTCTCCCTAGGAGTGGTCGTCCTGTAAAGATGACTGCAAGAGCACAGCGCAGACTGCTTAATGAGGTCAAGAAGAATCCTACAGTGCCAGCTAAAGACTTACAAAAGTCTCTGGAATATGCTAACATCCCTGTTAGCGAATCTACGATATGTAAAACACTAAACAAGAATGGATTTCATAGGAGGATACCACAGAGGAAGCCACTGCTGTCCCAAAAAAAACATTGCTGCATGTTTACAGTTTGCACGAGAGCACCTGAATGTTCCACAGCAGTACTGGCAAAATATTCTGTGGACAGATGAAACCAAAGTTGAGTTGTTTGGAAGAAATTTGGGAGAAAAAAAAAGGGCATAGCACACCAACATCAAAACCTCATCCCAACTGTGAAGTATGGTGGTGGGGTCCTCATGGTTTGGGGCTGCTTTGCTGCGTCAGGGCCTGGACGGATTGCTATTATCGATAGAAAAATGAATTCCCAAGTTTATCAAGACATTTTGCAGTAGAACTTAAGGCAATCTGTCCATCAGCTGAAGCTCAACAGAAGATGGATGTTGCAACAGGACAAGGACCCAAAGCATAGAAGTAAATCAACAACAGAATGGCTTAAACAGAAGAAAATACGCCTTCTGGAGTGGCCCAGTCTGAGTCCTGACCTCAACCCGATTGAGATGCTGTGGCATGACCTCAAGAAAGCGATTCACACCAGACATCCCAAGAATATTGCTGAACTGAAACAGTTCTGTAAAGAGGAATGGTCAAGAATTGCTCCTGACCATTGTGCATGTCTGATCTGCAACTACAGGAAACGTTTTGTTGAAGTTATTGCTGCCAAAGGAGGTTCAACCAGTTATTAAATCCAAGGGTTCACATACTTTTTCCACCTGCACTGTGAATGTTTACATGGTGTGTTTAATAAAAACATGGTAACATTTAATTCTTTGTGTGTTATTAGATTAAGCAGACTGTGATTGTCTATTGTTGTGACTTAGATGAAGATCAGATCACATTTTATGACCAATTTGTGCAGAAATCCATATCATTCCAAAGGGTTCACATACTTTTTCTTGCAACTGTACATGATTTTATGCTCTCGTAGGGCTCTGGTGATTGGAGCCAGCAGACTCCTTTTCGCCGGGTTG
This sequence comes from Bufo gargarizans, assembly GCF_014858855.1. Classification (NCBI taxonomy): domain Eukaryota; kingdom Metazoa; phylum Chordata; class Amphibia; order Anura; family Bufonidae; genus Bufo; species Bufo gargarizans. Next base: position 384,515,086 of record NC_058081.1, on the reverse strand, counting down.
CTGCAGAGAGATCCATATATATTTTCACCAACTGAAATGGCGCTGGCAACTCTGAGAGCTGACGTGCCGCTGCCACAATGGCCTCTTTGGTTTAATAAAAGAATATGAGCCAGAATGTCTCTGGGTGTCGTTTCTGGCAGATGTCTGGGTCTAGGGATCCTGTGGGCCCTATCTATGGTCAGAATATAAGGGTAATAGCTTCTGCATAAGGGACCGTAGGTAGTCCGTAAGGTCTTGAGGGCCAATTTTTTCTGGTATCCCCCTGAATTTTACAAACCGGATTCCCAAAAAGTTGGGACACTATACAAATTGTGAATAAAAACTGAATGCAATGATGTGGAGGTGCCAACTTCTAATATTTTATTCAGAATAGAACATAAATCACGGAACAAAAGTTTAAACTGAGAAAATGTACCATTTTAAGAGAAAAATATGTTGAATCAGAATTTCATGGTGTCAGCAAATCCCTTGGGACAAGGCCATTTTCATCACTGTGTGGCATCTCCCCTTCTTACAACACTCAACAGACATCTGGGGACCGAGGAGACCAGTTTCTCAAGTTTATAAATAGGAATGCTCTCCCATTCTTGTCTAATACAGGCCTCTAACTGTTCAATCGTCTTGGGCCTTCTTTGTTGCACCTTCCTCTTTATGATGCGCCAAATGTTCTCTATAGGTGAAAGATCTGGACTGCAGACTGGCCATTTCAGTACCCGGATCCTTCTCCTACGCAGCCATGATGTTGTGATTGATGCAGAATGTGGTCTGGCATGATCTTGTTGAAAAATGCAGGGTCTTCCCTGAAAGAGATGACGTCTGGATGGGAGCATATGTTGTTCTAGAACCTGAATATATTTTTCTGCATTGATGGTGCCTTTCCAGACATGCAAGCTGTCCATGTCACACGCACTCATGCAACCCCATACCATCAGAGATGCAGGCTTCTGAACTGAGCGTTGATAACAACTTGGGTTGTCCTTGTCCTCTTTGGTCCGGATAACATGGCGTCCCAGATTTCCAAAAAGAACTCTGAATCGTGACTCGTCTGACCACAGAACAGTCTTCCATTTTGCCACACTCCATTTTAAATGATCCCTTGCCCAGTGAAAACGCCTGAGTTTGTGGATCTTGCTTAGAAATGGCTTCTTCTTTGCACTGTAGAGTTTCAGCTGGCAACGGCGGATGGTACGGTGGATTGTGTTCACTGACAATGGTTTCTGGAAGTATTCCTGAGCCCATTCTGTGATTTCCTTTACAGTTGCATTCCTGTTTGTGGTGCAGTGTCGTTTAAGGACCCGGAGATCACGGGCATCCAGTATGGTTTTACGGCCTTGACCCTTACGCACAGAGATTGTTCCAGATTCTCTGAATCTTCGCAAGATGTTATGCACAGTTGATGATGATAGATGCAAAGTCTTTGCAATTTTTCACTGGGTAACACCTTTCTGATATTGCTCCACTATCTTTCTGCGCAACATTGTGGGAATTGGTGATCCTCTACCCATCTTGGCTTCTGAGAGACACTGCCACTCTGAGAAGCTCTTTTTATACCCAATCATGTTGCAAATTGACCTAATTAGTGTTAATTGGTCTTCCAGCTCTTCGTTATGCTCAAATTTACTTTTTCCAGCCTCTTGTTGCTACTTTTTCCAATTTGTTGACACCGTGAAAATTTGAATCAATTTTCCTTTAAAATGATACATTTACTCGGATTAAATGTTTGATCTGTCATCTACGTTCTATTACAAATAAAATATTGACATTTTCCATCTCCACATCATTGCATTCAGTTTTTATTCACAATTTGTTTAGTGTCCCAACTTTTTGGGAATCAGTTTTGTATATTATTCCACCTGGAGCGGTTCTCCAGGTTGTTTATTTTAGCTTTGATGCAGTCTATTTCTGCGGAGAGTTCCTCGTGGTTATCTATAAGATTAATATGCGACACACTTGCAGAGCAGATGAGATCGAGGCAGTAGCAGGGGGCTACAAGCTTACCTACTCTGTCCCCGGTCGGAATCTGGCCTTTTGTTCCTCAGGGCTGCGCACAGTGGTGGAAGATGGCGGCTGCACTCCCAAGTGGCCTTGTGGAGGAGATGACCACGCAGTTTCGCTGCTTTCGGAGCTTCTCTCAGTGCGCACCGGATCGGCAGATAAGTTGTAAGGACTGTTCTGTGGGCTCTCCCTCTGCAGTGGCGGGGAGGCAACATGCGCCGGTCTAGAAGTTGATGATGGCGCGCGCTGTAATGCTGCTTTAGGCTGCGCGGTGTCCGCTCCATTCTCGAAATAGAAGTCTAGCCTACTTTTCTTGGCCTGGACTCGCTTGCTTCTGGGCATTGTGGTGAGTGTTTGGGCACACTTTCTTGCGGTTTAGCGGCTGAGAAAGAGGGGAACCTGCCTTATCTTTGTCGCTTGGTGCCGGAGCTAAAAGATCATGCGGCCATTCCGCTCAGATGCCACGCCCCCTTCAGCATGTCCTTCTATTCAGTATGGACACACGGAACTTCTTTGATTAACCTTTAACAGTAACATAGAGGGGAATTTAGTATACGGGAATATTTGAAGTCAGTTTTGCTTCATTGTGTGCTGGCGTAGTCTTAAACCTAACACTTTTGTCTAAAAAAGCTACTCCAGTTTTCATAGTTCACTCCCCTACTGGAGTGAGATTGACTTTTTTATTTTATTTTTTACTTTCAGTGATAAATCTGGAGTAAAACTCATTAACATAGCACATCGCCACCTTTCCCACCTATAATTTCAAAACTGTGAGTGGTGTAAAAATGCAAAAAGTTGCAAAATTCTTTCCACAAGTAAATCCAAAAATTCGCAAAAGCCCAATTTTGTGACATTTTCAATCAAGAATTCTGGATGAATCAGGGCCATAGTTTATAAGGCTGAAAAAATACATATGTCCATCCATTTCAAACTTTTATCCATACCTATAGCATATTATTAAGTTTGATATACCAGTTTTGCAGCTGGCATGGGCAGGCTGTGCAAATAGAATCAAGGTCTATACACAGTATTTGAAAGCTCATGACAGTGTTTTGTGATTAGCCTGGAATAAGAAGTAGGAGGGCGCAAATATTTGTGCATAGAGTATCTAAGTCTTGAACCTAAAGGGAACTGATCACATTGAACATGGTGTCTGAGCTGCAGGCAGCATGTTATAGAGCAGGAGGATCTGAGCAGGTAGATGTATACAAACAGAAAGGTAGATGTATAGTTTTATGGGAAAAGCTAAAACTTTTACATTTATATTCCTGCTCATCTTGGGCTTTGAAGTCAGGGAGGTGGTCTTATCAGTGATTGACAGCTATCTCTATATACACAGTCATAGAGGGCAGGATTCACATGTAGGTGCCTCTTGCCTTGGTGTGCTCATGGCAGCAGGCAGGGAGGGGCTGATAATAAATGGCACCCTCATCATCATCAGAATAATAATTAAAAATAAAATTATTTTGGGCCAACGAAAACTGCAGAGTACTGTATTCAACTGTTACCTTCAGCTCCATAGGCATTGGAAGGAGCCACAGGGAGCATGTGTGACCTCACTCCAGTTTAATAATTATAATTGGTGGGGGTCCCAGCAGTAGCTCCACCCAGTTATCAGATATTTATCACTTGTTTGGATATGTGAAACATGTTTTGTATAGGATAACTTCTTAATTCAAAAATATGGGCCATAGGTGTTTTATTTATAATGTAACTTATTTCACTTTATACAGCCGTCAAAGTGACCCTCATTTACAAGCCTGAAGTATCTGTATATTTCTGTACTGCAGGCTGCGGCTCCAGTCATCACCTCTGCTCTGCTCATTGGTGGTGGGCTAGTCACAGGGGTGGATTGGCCATAGACCCTAGAGGGAAATTTCCCGGTGGGCTGATGCCCTCAGGGGGCCACCCAAATTCTCTCTGCTGACCGGGTACATAATGAGCTCTCAAAAGTATTTAACACTGTGAGAATCAGATACTCATGTACCCAGGCAGTGACAACACTTGTGCTCCTGAATTCAACTATGTCTCTCACCTCACCACCTAAGCCCCCTGCTTCATAGACAACTGGAGGAGGAGGAAGAGAAGATGGTAGCTACTGATGGCCACCACAGAAGGACTGCTTTTGGGGCAGAAAATTGTGCTACACAGTTTTTTTGTTCTGCTGAGATAGTATTTTGCACCATGGTATTGTTGAGCCTGCCTACTTGTGTTGCCCTGCCTTATGTTAATTTGGACCTGCCTATAAAATGGGGCCAATTTTCATTTTTTTTCCAGGGCCACTTTCAGCTCCCAGTCCACCCCTGGCTAATTAGTATGGGCACTTTAAGAGAAATTGACTCCATTGCCAGATATCAAGTAAGGAGAAAGCAGGGGGTGGATGAGGACACAATGACAGGAGGGATCATATGTAGAAGAAAAACGCAAGATAGGTCAAGATAGAAATAACTGCATGTGTTTATCCTAGTCAAATATTAAAGGGACTTTCCAGGGACTGTCCTATGGGCTGCACATGCTGTAAAAATAACAAAACGGTGTGCCCACTGCTTTCCACTTCCTGTTCCTGTCCTCAAAACGGCAGAAAATGGCTGTGAGTGGTACCCAAGCAAGTCACTGGTTGGAATGATGACCCGCCTCGGCCAGTAATAATCTACAGCATTCATAGTCATTTACTGCTGTGATGTGACCAAGAGCAGGTAGTGGAGCACGGCGAGGACCCCATCGTTGACAGAATGGCATCGGTGGGGAATGAGAGGTGAATATAGGTTCTGTTATTTTTGTAAAGAATGTGCAGCCCCTTGGACAGCTTTTTCCTTGTACTTGAATATCTCTTTAATAATCTGAAACGTCCTGGAGGATGGAGGAAATCAGTTTAGGGGTGATTGATTTATATGACTAAATATAGATAGCATTGCATCTGAGGGTTTACACGGTTTCATCCTTAAAAGGTAGCAAGGAGTGCATATTTTATGGAGACAAGAATGTGGAAACCTGACAAATGTTTGGATAAAATAGCAGGATTAGGATGAGCATAAAGAATTCTGGCTAGGAGTCTGCACCTTCTTTTCTCAGATTTATAGCCTTATTGCTTCGCATACTGTTTTGTAGAGTCTCAAAGTTCATGACGAGGTTTAGTTTAGACAGGTTAAGTGTCCATTGTGTTCTTCCACTTGGAAAGCTTGCAGGCTGTGCATGGGTGTAGGAACCCCCAAAAATAATTTTTGCTCACCGGGTATATTCTTCTTCAGTAAACTGCGAGTTGTTTATATGGTTACATTTTAGGTGTGTGTGTGTGTGTGTGTGTGTGTGTGAAAAATCTCACAACAAAAAAATATGCAAAAGGAACAGTTCTTTGTTTATCAGGTCACAGAAATTAACCAAACGTTTGGCATATATTTTTCAGTTATTCCGGGTACTTTCTCTGGCACCCCACCTGCCAAAATAATAATTTCCCCTCATATATAATTTACTTACAGTTCTGGAGACTCAGGGGGCCTGGCTGGCTTGGCCTCAGGGGTGCTGGCTGGCTTGGCCGGGCAGAAGGAGTTTGGGAGACTGTGAGGCCTTTTTCTCCAAGCTGCTCCGGATCAGTGCTCTGGGCAGCTGGGCTCCGGGCTGGAAGTGGGCACAATAAGAAAAAAATATTTTTCATTACACCTCAGGTCAGACCACCAATCACACCCCCAATGTTAATCAGACCTCAGCTAACAGCCCCAATAAGATCCCCAATGTTAATAAGACCTCAGATCACACCTCAGCTCAGACCCCAATATGAATGACCCCCAATTAGACCTCAGATAAGAGCCCTATGCCTGATAACAGCCCCAGTGCCTATCCAGGAGCCCCCAGTGCCTCTCATCAGCCCCCCCAGTGCCTCTCATCAGCCCCCCCAGTGCCTCTCATCAGCCCCCCAGTGCCTCTCATCAGCTTCCCAGTGCCTCTCATCAGCTTCCCAGTGCCTCTCATCAACTTCCCAGTGCCTCTCATCAGCTTCCCAGTGCCTCTCATCAGCTTCCCAGTGCCTCTCATCAACTTCCCAGTGCCTCTCATCAGCCCCCAGTGCCTCTCATCAGCCCCCAGTACCTTTCATCAGCCCCCCCAGCGCCTCATCAGACAGTAATAAAAGCCCCCCCAATCATGTGCCAGTAATAACAGGGCCCCCCCATCATGTGCCAGTAATAACAGGGCCCCCCCATCATGTGCCAGTAATAACAGGGCCCCCCCATCATGTGCCAGTAATAACAGGGCCCCCCCATCATGTGCCAGTAATAACAGGGCCCCCCCATCATGTGCCAGCAATAACAGGGCCCCCCCCATCATGTGCCAGTAATAACAGGGCCCCCCCATCATGTGCTAGTAATAACAGGCCCCCCCCATTATGTGCCAGTAATAACAGCCCCCCCCCAATCATGTTCCAGTAAAACGAAGTATTGTATACATTTAAAAAAAAAAAAATCACTTATACTTTCCACTTTGGGGCGATGTGATGCAGGCCTCTTCCGGCCTTTGTCCCGACTCCAGCGATGCCTAGTAGTGCCTGCAGCCTATTAGAGGAAAGGGACACACCTCTCCCTGCCCTGCTCCACCGCACAGCCTTCTGTTTGTATCGCCGTCCTGAGGACGGCGATACAAACAGATCACTATGGAGATGAGCGCTTCCACAATGAAGAGGGGAGGGTGTTGGAACTCTAGTTTGGCCGATAGCCAATAATTTATACCGATATTTGGTGAATTTTCATTTTTGAAAAAAAATAAAATTCCTACACAAATCTGCTGAAAATTAGTATGTTAACATGTCTTTTTTTTTTTTTGTTAATCTTTCTTTTTTATTTATACTTAATATATATTTTTTTTACTATTTTATTTTTTTTATTAACTTTTAGCCCCCTTAGGGATTAGAACCCTTGTCCTATTCACCCTGATAGAGCTTTGGTAGGGTGACTAGGACCTCAAACTGTCCCTGCTGCTCTGTGCTTTGTGCACACAGCAGCAGGGAGCTTACTATAGCAGCCAGGGCTTCAGTAGTGTCCTGGCTGCCATGGTAACCAATCGGAGTCCCAGGATTACACTGCTGGAGCTCCAATGGGAACTGCCACTGAGGAGGAGGGGAGAGGGGGCCCTGTGGCCACTGCCATCAATGATTAATACTGGGGGGCTTGGGTGGGGATGGCGCACTGCGCCACTAATGTTTTTAATACTGGGGTATTTGGGGGGGGGGGGTGCGCACTGCGCCACCAATGAAGATAAAGCTCTCATTAATTCATATACAGGAGACGGGAGCTGGCTGCAGAATCACATAGCCAGCTCCCGACCGCTATGAGCGGTAGCTGCGATCCGCGGCAGTTAACCCCTCAGGTGCCGCAGATCGCAGCTACTTGTCATAGAGGTCGGGAGACGGCTATGTGATTCTGCAGCCAGCTCCCGCCTCCTGTATATGAATTCATGAGAGAGTTATCTTCATTCTTGTCCTCCCTCCTCTCATTGGCTGCTTCCTTCTCCCCTGTGCTGCTGAGGGAACACAGATTGCTCTGACAGCAGCGCGATCCGTGTTCCCGATTAGTATATATAAAAAATATATACACTCACCTAAAGAATTATTAGGAACACCTGTTCTATTTCTCATTAATGCGATTATCTAGTCAACGAATCACATGGCAGTTGCTTCAATGCATGTAGGGTTGTGGTCCTGGTCAAGACAATCTCCTGAACTCCAAACTGAATGTCAGAATGGCAAAGAAAGGTGATTTAAGCAATTTTGAGCGTGGCATGGTTGTTGGTGTCAGACGGGCCGGTCTGAGTATTTCACAATCTGCTTAGTTACTGGGATTTTCACGCACAACAATTTCTAGAGTTTACAAAAAATGGTGTGAAAAGGGAAAAACATCCAGTATGCGGCAGTCCTGTGGGCGAAAATGCCTTGTTAATGCTAGAGGTCAGAGGAGAATGGGCCGACTGATTAAAGCTGATAGAAGAGCAACGTTGACTGAGATAACCATTCGTTACAACCGAGGTATGCAGCAAAGCATTTGTGAAGCCACAACACGCACAACCTCTAGGTTGATGGACTACAACAGCAGAAGACCCCACCAGGTACCACTCGTCTCCACTACAAATTGGAAAAAGAGGCTAGAATTTGCACGAGCTCACCAAAATTGGACTGTTGAAGACTAGAAAAATGTTGCCTGGTCTGATGAGTCTCGATTTCTGTTGAGACATTCAAATGGTAGAGTCCAAATTTGGAGTAAACAGAATTAGAACATGTATCCATTATGCCTTGTTACCACTGTGCAGGCTGGTGGTGGTGTAATGGTGTGGGGATGTTTTCTGGGCACACTTTAGGCCCCTTAGTGCCAATTGACCATCGTTTAAATGCCATGGGCTACCTGAGCATTGTTTCTGACCATGTCCATCCTTTCATGACCACCATGTACCCATCCTCTGATGGCTACTTCCAGCAGGATAATGCACCATGTCACAAAGCTCAAATCATTTCAAATTGGTTTCTTGAACATGACAATGAGTTCACTGTACTAAAATGGCCCCCACAGTCACCAGATCTCAACCCAATAGAGCATCTTTGGGATGTGGTGGAACGGGAGCTTCGTGCCCTGATGTGCATCTCCATCAACTGCAAGATGCTATCCTATCAATATGGGCCAACATTTCTAAAGAATGCTATCAGCACCTTGTTGAATCAATGCACTGTAGAATTAAGGCAGTTCTGAAGGCAAAAGGGGGTCCAACACCGTATTAGTATGGTGTTCCTAATAATTCTTTAGGTGAGTGTATATACCATAATATATTTACATACATTTAGAAATATTATGGCTAAAAACATCAGTAGTAGTTTCCCACATATTAAGCATTCATATATGTCTCAAGTATGATTTTATTTATATATATATATATATATATATATATATATTAAATTTAATCTCTATTTCTGAAATATTTCTACCACGATTCGAACTCCCAACTGCCAGGATTCAAGATTGTACATTAGAGGTAAGGACCTTATCCACTCAGCTATAAAGCGGAATGCTAAACTGTGTCAGAAAAACCTAATAGAAGTTTCGGCTGTAGTGAGTATTCATATTCAGCTGAAGACTTATTTTATATGTTTGTGCAGGTTAACATGTAGCTCTAGAGTGTATTGGTTAACATCCTTGTCTCTAATGTACAAGTTTGGGAGTTTGAATCCTGGCAGAAACATTTCAGAAATAGAGATTGAAGTTATGTATTTTATATATATATTTTTTTAGTAACTGTAAAAAATGTATGGCACAAAATAAATGTGTAATTACAAAATATATATATATATATATATATATATATAGGGAAGGAAATTAGGGAAGGAAAATATATATATAAAGCGAAGAAGTAGGACTGCACTCCAAAGTGTGGTAAAATAGCAGTGGTTTATTCACCCATGATATGGCAAGTCTTGCGACGTTTCGGCTCACAAGAGCCTTCCTCAAGCATAGTAACAGTGAAAATCAGAACATATAAAGGCATTTACAAAGTGTCCAACCCACAAAGGTGTGGTCACAATCAATTACAATTACATACATCTGGTTGAGATCAATAAAGTGCAAATACATAAAGTGACAAGTGCTGAATAATGTACAACTATGGGGATGCCTTACCCTCAGCGAGAGCCAAAATGTGTACAATACTTTGTATAGGTAGATTCACAATTAAATAAGTGACTTATTGAATGTGGATCACAGAAATACGGCCTTCAGTGGCGATGGGGCCCACATATACCATTGCGTTCGTTGCAAGTCCTCAACTCATCAATGCGCATGTTCGCACTGACCTCATGGTGTGCGTCATAGTGTAAAATTCGCGCGCATGCGTACCATGCGAACGGCGCAAAGGCACCATTTTGCTTAAGGGAATCCACCCTACAATTCTATTTGTATTATATGTGACTGTTATATAAATGGGATCGTCATATAAACATGCGACCGCTGTAGGGATCTCCTACAAAAGCCAGCCTCTGGACCGGGATCCCGACCTTGCGAGCGGGACACCTGACCAGGGGGCCGTGAATGCCAGGGGAGCGCATTTCCATGATCTCCGCCGGCAGTCTAGGCCCATTGCTGGTAATTAAAGCAGTCATGAAGAGATACTCACTCCCAAATAAACAGTCATATCATATAAATATAAAAGTACAGATGTATATCTGAAGTAACGCATAGATGTAAAGACGCCGATGTCCACGCTGGGCCGCATCGTCCACAAAGGCAAAAAATTCAAGGATCCACATCCAATAGTGTGAAAATATATAAAACCTAAAAACAAAGAGAGAGGAATAAATATTTCCAAATATAATACAGATATATATTGATCTTTTCACGGTTATCTTACACCAATATACCGATTATAAGGAGGACAAGAACACATATATGCGATTGGACTAAGAACGACCCGCAGATCCACAACACTGTCACCTGAACTCGATGTTAAGACCCTTAGGGTGCAAGCTGTCAAGATCATAAATCCAGCGTAATTCTCTTTTTTTCAAGAGAGTTAAGCGATCACCACCTCTTCTGGGGAGCCTGACCTGATCGATGATCCAACATCTTAGATCCCGCTCGGTATGTCCTAGGGATCCAAAATGTCTGGATACTGGTAGATCAGTGCGTTTCTTCCTTATAGAGTTCCTATGGTTATTCAACCTAACTTTTAATTCTGTAGAAGTTTCCCCAACATATAATAGGTTACAGGGGCAGGCCAGCACATATATCACATATGACGATGAACAGTTTAAATGGAACTTAATAGGGTATTCTTTATTTGTGAACGGATGTACAAAAGACTTAGCTTTGCAAATATGTCGACAATTGACGCAACCGAGACACGGAAAACATCCGAGGCACGGCTGCGCCAATGTCCGCTGCACACTGATCTTCTTCGGACCTGTATCAGCCCTGACCAATTGATCTTTAAGGTTTTTATTTTTACGGTACGATAGAAGAGGAGGGAATTTAAATTCCGGAACATCTACGATGGACCTGCTTAAGATACTCCAATTATTTTTGAGGATACGACCTATCTCCAAAGAACATTCAGAGTAGGTAGACCTGAATGGTATTCTTTGAGTTTTTTTGAGGGTAGTTGGTATTATTTCAGTATTCGTATCTAGAATTTTATTCTTGTGAGTATCTAATAATTTACGGGGATAGCCCCGGTCCCTGAATTTACAAGCCATCGTGTCCAATGTGTCTAACAATTCAGTATGGTCAGAGACAATGTGTTTCGTACGTAAAAATTGTGAGTAAGGAAGGTGTTTCACTAGACTGCGTGGGTGATTACTTTCGTATCGCAAAATAGTGTTCCTATCGGTCGGCTTAACATACAATCCTGTACCAATTGTACCATCGACCAATTTCACATTGGTATCCAAGAATGATAATTGTGTCTTGGAGTATGATACAGTGTATTGAAGATCCGGGTCTATACTCACTCAATTGTGATTCCGTACCAGACCACAGGAGGAAGACGTCATCTATGTATCTCCACCACCTAATCACATGTTGAAAGTGGTGGGACACATAGATAAAGTCTTCCTCCATGTGTCGCATATAGATATTTGGGTACGTTGGGGCCACATTGGACCCCATCGCCACGCCACGTTTCTGATTATAGAAAGTGTCTTGAAACAAGAAGTAATTGTTTTCAAGAATTAGTCTCAGTAAAGTATTTATAAAACATTTCGCATTCTGTGTTACGGGCGAGTCATCCAGATATTTGTTGACCGCACTAATGCCCTTCTCATGCCCTATTGATGTGTATAAAGACACAACATCAAAGGATACGAGAGTCACAGTCTGCATGTCACTGATGTCCACAGCCCTCAGTTGTTCTAAAAAATCGCCTGTATCCTTTATGTAAGACTTTCCAGCCATTGAGAATTCTCTGAGTATCCTGTCTAGAAAAATGGATATCCTACTGAAAACAGAATCAGAGCCAGATACGATGGGGCGGCCGGGGGGGTCCACCAAGCTCTTATGGACCTTGGGTAATATATATATGACGGGAGTAATGGGAGTAGTGATCGTCAGATACTCCCTTAATCCCTCATCTATAATACCCCCGGCCACTGCATCGGATAGGCTCCTGTTGATAATAGCCATAATGCGAAATTTCGGGTCACCTTGCAATACACCATACACATTTATATCATTCAGTTGACGTTCAATTTCCTTAATATACTTTTGTGTATCAAGGACAACTACCCCACCGCCCTTATCGGCCGGTTTAATAGTTAACTGGGGGTTGTTCTTGAGCTGGGATAGGGCCTCTATTTCAGCAGTGGTCAGATTAGGGTTGCTTACTCTAGCTGTATCCCCATGTAGGGATTTTAGCATACTGACATCTCGTTGAACTGCTGAAATATAGGCCTCTATCGCAGGTTCGTCTATATTAGGAAACAGCTGATACAGGTCCGAAGAAGATCAGTGTGCAGCGGACATTGGCGCAGCCGGGCCTCGGATGTTTTCCGTGTCTCGGTTGCGTCAATTGTCGACATATTTGCAAAGCTAAGTCTTTTGTACATCCGTTCACAAATAAAGAATACCCTATTAAGTTCCATTTAAACTGTTCATCGTCATATGTGATATATGTGCTGGCCTGCCCCTGTAACCTATTATATGTTGGGGAAACTTCTACAGAATTAAAAGTTAGGTTGAATAACCATAGGAACTCTATAAGGAAGAAACGCACTGATCTACCAGTATCCAGACATTTTGGATCCCTAGGACATACCGAGCGGGATCTAAGATGTTGGATCATCGATCAGGTCAGGCTCCCCAGAAGAGGTGGTGATCGCTTAACTCTCTTGAAAAAAAGAGAATTACGCTGGATTTATGATCTTGACAGCTTGCACCCTAAGGGTCTTAACATCGAGTTCAGGTGACAGTGTTGTGGATCTGCGGGTCGTTCTTAGTCCAATCGAATATATGTGTTCTTGTCCTCCTTATATCGGTATATTGGTGTAAGATAACCGTGAAAAGATCAATATATATCTGTATTATATTTGGAAATATTTATTCCTCTCTCTTTGTTTTTAGGTTTTATATATTTTCACACTATTGGATGTGGATCCTTGAATTTTTTGCCTTTGTGGACGATGCGGCCCAGCGTGGACATCGGCGTCTTTACATCTATGCGTTACTTCAGATATACATCTGTACTTTTATATTTATATGATATGACTGTTTATTTGGGAGTGAGTATCTCTTCATGACTGCTTTAATTACCAGCAATGGGCCTAGACTGCCGGCGGAGATCATGGAAATGCGCTCCCCTGGCATTCACGGCCCCCTGGTCAGGTGTCCCGCTCGCAAGGTCGGGATCCCGGTCCAGAGGCTGGCTTTTGTAGGAGATCCCTACAGCGGTCGCATGTTTATATGACGATCCCATTTATATAACAGTCACATATAATACAAATAGAATTGTAGGGTGGATTCCCTTAAGCAAAATGGTGCCTTTGCGCCGTTCGCATGGTACGCATGCGCGCGAATTTTACACTATGACGCACACCATGAGGTCAGTGCGAACATGCGCATTGATGAGTTGAGGACTTGCAACGAACGCAATGGTATATGTGGGCCCCATCGCCACTGAAGGCCGTATTTCTGTGATCCACATTCAATAAGTCACTTATTTAATTGTGAATCTACCTATACAAAGTATTGTACACATTTTGGCTCTCGCTGAGGGTAAGGCATCCCCATAGTTGTACATTATTCAGCACTTGTCACTTTATGTATTTGCACTTTATTGATCTCAACCAGATGTATGTAATTGTAATTGATTGTGACCACACCTTTGTGGGTTGGACACTTTGTAAATGCCTTTATATGTTCTGATTTTCACTGTTACTATGCTTGAGGAAGGCTCTTGTGAGCCGAAACGTCACAAGACTTGCCATATCATGGGTGAATAAACCACTGCTATTTTACCACACTTTGGAGTGCAGTCCTACTTCTTCGCTTTATACAATTTTGGGGTTTGCCACTGCCCTGTGTTGGACCTTGCACCCGTACTCTGGTGGTGCTCCCACTGGACTTTTTTCATCTACTATCTATATATATATATATATATATATATATATATATATATATATATATCATACTTCTGATAGATATATATATATATATATATATATAAATGCATAATATGTGGGAAACTACTAGTGATGGTTTTAGCCATAATATATTATATATTTTAAATATATAATAATATATGTAAATATATTATGGCTAAAACTTACATATATAAATGTTTCTGCCGGGATTCGAACTCCCAACCTTGTACATTAGAGGCAAGGATGTTAACCACTACGCTATACAACTAGATGTTGACTTGCATAAATGGTGTTAGGCCGAGCATGCTCGATCAACACTACTCTGGATCCATATGAGGTCCAAGGCTGGTTCTATTTTTTTTTCAAGTATTATGTTATGTCTGATTTTCATTTTTATACTTTTTTTTTTAATACTTTCTTTTGAAGGGGTTTTCCACCCCTAGCAGCCTCCTGGGCTGACTCCATTTTGTGGTCAGACCTGCAGAGGAAATCATACCCCACCACATTGCTCTTTTGCTCCCCTGCTGTCGCTGGAGATCTCGGGTCTCCCCATGCCAGCGTCCTGTTTGACGCTTGTCATGTGGCTGCTGCAACTAAAGACTGGACACAGTGGTGACTTGTATCCCATGAGTCATGTGACCCAATTACATGACACATGGGTACACGTCACCACTGCGGCCAGTCATTGGCCACAGATACCACTTGACCAGCATAACTGGATGCTGTCACTGGGAGACCCGAGATCTCCAATGGTGAGCCAGAACTCAGCAGTGGGGATCAGGTAAGTATGATTCCTTCTGTAGGTCAGACAACACTGGGGAGGTCTGCCTGAAAGGTCCCAGGGGTGAAAATGGGGCCTTTCCCTAATTTTTGGTTTTGTGCATAGCATTTCTGCATATCCTACTGTTGGGTCCCCTACTGATCATGAAAACAGGAACCTCGGACCCCTCAGGGCCTCAGAAATGAATGGCAAGTCGTACAAGCATACTTCTGCTCCATTCATTTCTATGGGAGTTCCAGAAATAACTAAGCATTGTACTCGGCCGTCTCCTGAAATCCTGTACAGATCAATGAAGCAGCAAAAAGCATGCCTAACCTGTGTATTTGTTCATTTTGGGAAGCCCTAAGGGTTACGGGGTTCTCCTTCTCATGATCTATAAATTGATGCAAACGTAGCCACCTTTTGCTTTGATTACTGCTTTGCACACTCTTGGCATTCTCTTGATGAGCTTCAAGAGGTAGTCACCTGAAATGGTTTTCACTACACAGGTGTGACCTGTCAGGTTTAATAAGTGGGTTTTCTTGCCTTATAAATGGGGTTGGTACCATCAGTTGCGTTGTGGAGAAGTCAGGTGGATACACAGCTGATAGTCCTACTGAATAGACTGTTAGAATTTGTATTATAGCAAGAAAAAAGCAGCTAAGTGAAGAAAAACAAGTGGCCATCATTACTTTAAGAAATGAAGGTCAGTCAGTCCGAAAAAAAAATTGGGAAAACTTTAAAAGTGTCCTCACGTGCAGTCACAAAAACCATCAAGCACTACAAAGAAACTGGCTCACATGCGGACCGCCCCAGGAAAGGAAGACCAAGAGTCACCTCTGCTGCGGAGGATAAGTTCATCCGAGTCACCAGCCTCAGAAATCGCAGGTTAACAGCAGCTTAGATTAGAGACCAGGTCAATGCCACACAGAGTTCTAGCAGCAGACACATCTCTAGAACAACTGTTAAGAGGAGACTGTGTGAATCATGCCTTCATGGTAGAATATCTGCTAGGAAACCACTGCTAAGGACAGGCAACAAGCAGAAGAGACTTGTTTGGGCTAAAGAACACAATGAATGGACATTAGACATTCCAACCACCGTGTCTTTGTGCGATGCAGAAAAGGTGAACGGATGGACTCTACATGCCTGGTTCCCACCGTGAAGCATGGAGGAGGAAGTGTGATGGTGTGGGGGTGCTTTACTGGTGACATTGAAGGCATACTGAACCAGAATGGCTACCACAGCATCTTGCAGCGGCATGCTATTCCATCCGGTTTGTGTTTAGTTGGACCTTCATTTAATTTTCAACAGGACAATGACCCCCAAACACACCTCCAGGCTGTGTAAGGGTTATTTGACCATGAAGGAGAGTGATGGGGTGCTGCGCCAGATGACCTGGCCTCCACAGTCACCGGACCTGAACCCAATCAAGATGGTTTGGGGTGAGCTGGACCGCAAAGTGAAGGCAAAAGGGCCAACAAGTGCTAAGCATCTCTGGGAACTCCTTCAAGACTGTTGGAAGACCATTTCAGGTGACTACCTTTTGAAGCTCATCAAGAGAATGCCAAGAGTGTGCAAAGCAGTAATCAAAGCAAAAGGTGGCTACTTTGAAGAACCTAGAATATGACATATTTTCAGTTGTTTCACACTTTTTTGTTATGTATATAATTCCACATGTGTTAATTCATAGTTTTGATGCCTTCAGTGTGAATCTACATTTTTCATAGTCATGAAAATAAAGAAAACTCTTTGGATGTGAAGGTGTGTCCAAACTTTTGGTCTGTACTGTATATACACGTTCTTTGGATCAAACGGTTCAGTGTTTTATTCACACTTTAGGCAAGTGACAAAACAAACATTCATATTCAAACAAAAAGTCACCTTGCGGTGTTGGTGGTAATTCACACTATGCGGCAATTCTGCCATAAAGAGTCCTTGCTGATAGCATCACTAATGTGTTTTCACGCCAAGCAGGTAGCAACCCATCATCCAAACACAAGGCTCCCATATCCCAACACATGGACCTGGCTTCTGAGCACAGCTTCCCATTTAACCTCTTAAGGACACATGGCGTACCGGTACGTCATGATGTCCTGGTACTTAAGGACACATGACGTACCGGTACGGGCGGTGATCGGAACCCGGTGCCTGCTCAAATCATTGAGAAGGCACCTAGGCTAAATGCGCCGGGGGGGTCCTGTGACCCTCCCCATGTCGGCGATCGCAGAATACTGCAGGTCAATTCAGACCTGCGGTTTTCTGCATTTCCGGGTTATTCCGACCCGGTAACCCGGAACAGGATGGTGATGGTGGTGTGATTTCACCCCACCAATCGCCATGCAACGATCCTGCGAGGTGATGGTGACATCACCTCTCAGGATTGCCTCTGATTGGTCTGTGGGCGGTCCGGCAGAAGATTCAAAAGAGGCAGGCGTTCCTCTCCTTCTCCTTTTGTGTTCCGGAGCCGGAGGAGAGAGGAGCTGCCTGCACGTGTCGTCCGTCGGTGCCAGCATCATCCGATCTGTGCCCCCCAGGACCCGATCTGTGCCCCAGCCCCCCCCCCCCCATCTATCCAGCAGGTACTTAGGGAAAGCATAGGGAAAGTTTGGGTTAGGCAGGAAAAAAAAAGGGAAAGTTAGTTGTTTTAGCTTTGATTGCATCACCCTAAGTTAGGGTGTCTGGGGTCCACAGCACAGCTGTGTGACCCTAGACCCCCCAGGGGCACTGCCGCTTGCCCCCCCCCTACTTTTTTGGGGTGCAGGATTTTTAAAAAAAATTGTGTGCGCTGACAGTGGCCGGCACTCTTGGCGAATCGCACACCCCACCGTTGATCAAATTCGGACGGTTGATCATGGTTTTTTTTCACATTATTTTTTTGCCCTTTTTTTATTTTTTTATTTATTTTTTTCCTGTTTTAGGGTTAAGTCCGCGAACACCCATGCCCCCACACACACGCACACCAAATAAAGATTTACACACACGCACATACACACGCAGACGCACACTCCCCTATGGCCCGCTGGACGTTCTCGGCCGAGGAGGCATACGCCCAGCTTGCCTGCGACTCAGAGTCCCAGTGAGGACGAGGATGACCCCGCATTCCTGTTGTCATCCGCGTCCTCCTCATCATCTAGCGATGATGATGAGCCCCCAAGGCGGCGGAGACGCCGCCGGGCGGAGCAAGGGGACCGCCATGTTAGGGACTCTTTGGCCCACCCTAGTACGAGCAGCTCTGGGGCTCGTACTGGTTTCCCGGCCCACCAGTTAAATCCACCGGCGCACCCTGCCGGTGAACTAGTCTGGTGTAGCCCAGAGCGATACGAGCCCGTGATTCCTGATTTTGTAGGCTAGTCAGGAATCCAGATTTCCACAGTGGGCTACACTGAATATGACTTTTCTTGTAATTTTTTTAGTGACCCACTGGTAAATCTGATGGTGGAGCAGACGAACCTGTACACCCAACAATTCGTTGCTCAACACCCGGGCTCCTCTTTGGCCAGGCTCGGTGGCTGGACGCCGGTCAGTGCAGCCGAAATGAGGAAATTTTGGGGCCTCGTGCTGCATATGGGCCTGGTCAAGAAACCCATTTTTAGGCTGTACTGGAGTGGTGACGTCCTATACCAGACCCCACTTTACAGTACGGCCATGACACGCTCCCGGTTTGAGGCATTCGGAAATGTCTGCATTATTCCGATAATGCAGCATGTCCCCCCCCCCGAGGTGATCCTGCCCATGACCGTCTGTATAAGATACATCATCGATCACTTTGGGGCCAAATTCATGGAGGCCTATGTACCTGGAAGGGAGTTCGCGGTTGATGAGTCTCTCATTACGTTCAAGGGGAGACTCATTTTCCGCCAGTATGTGCCCTCCAAGCGGGTGACGTATGGCGTGAAGCTATACAAAATTTGTGAGAGTACTTCAGGGTACACTTACAAATTTCGTATATACGAGGGGCGAGATTCCCGGATTCAACCCCCAGAATGTCCCCCCACTCTGGGTGTTACCGGGAAACTTGTGTGGGACCTTATGCACCCACTGCTGGATAAGGGTTACCACCTGTACGTGGATAACTTTTATACCAGTATCCCCTTGTTCCAGTCCCTTGCCGCCAGATCCACGTATGCTTGTGGGACTGTGTGGAAAAATCAACGCGGCCTCCCTGCCCTCCCCCTCCAGGTACCTATCCCCAGGGGTGAGACCCGTGCCCTTACCACTGGAAGCCTGTTGCTGGTCAGGTATAAGGACAAGAGGGATGTCCTTTTGCTGTCCACAATTCATGGTAACGGCATCACCCCTGTCCCTGTGCGAGGTACCGCAGCAACGATCCTCAAGCCCGATTGTATCGTCGACTACAATCGGTATATGGGAGGAGTTGATCTCTCGGATCAAGTCCTCAAGCCATATAACGCCATGCGCAAAACCCGGGCATGGTACAAAAAAGTTGCGGTCTACTTGGTGCAGGTTGCCATGTACAACTCTTTTGTGCTGTCCCGGAGCGCTGGCAACACAGGGACATTCCTCCAGTTCTATGAGGCAGTCCTCAAGGCCCTGATCTTTTCGGACCGGGAAAGAGCAGGCCGGAGTACCTCGGGAACTGGAGGCGCCCGGATCGTCCCTGGACAACACTTTCCAGGTGTGGTCCCCCATACTGGAAAGAAACGACGAACCCCCAAAAAAGTGCAGAGTGTGTTGCAGGAGGGGGATACAGAAGGACACCACCACTCAGTGCGACACGTGCCCCGATCATCTGGGCCTCTGTATTATTAGTTGCTTCAGGGAGTATCACACTTCCATGTGATTTATATCCCAATTTAGCACTGACATCGGATAAAAAAACTTGTTCTCAGACTTGAGACACCCAAAAAAACTAAAATAATTTATTAAAAGTAGACATATTAGGTATCGCCGCGTTGGTAATAATCTCCTCTATAAAAATACCCCATGAACTAACCCCCCATATTAGGCTACTTTCACACTTGCGTTCGGGGCTCTGCTTGTGAGTTCCTTTTAAAGGCTCTCACAAGCGGCCCCGAACGCATCCGTCCAGCCCTAATGCATTCTGAGTGGATGCGGATCCGCTCAGAATGCATCAGTCTGGCAGCGTTTGGCCTCAGCTCCGCTCAGCAGGCGGACACCTGAACGCTGCTTGCAGCGTTCGGGTGTCCGCCTGGCCGTGCGGAGGCAAACGGATCCATCCAGACTTACAAGGTAAGTCAATGGGGACGGATCTGTTTGAATTTGACACTATATGGCTCAATTTTCAAACTGATCCGTCCCCATTGACTTTTAATTTAAAGTCTGGACGGATCCGTCTGAGGCTGCTTTTACACTTAGAACTTTTTTAAATAATATAATGCAGAAGGATCCGTTCTGAACGGATCCATCATCTGCATTATATGAGCGGATCCGTCTGGGCAGACCCCAGACGGATCCGCTCTGAACGCAAGTGTAAAAGTAGCCTTAACACGGTAAAAAAAAAATGCAAAAAAAGATTTTTTGGGTCACCTTACATAACAAAAAGTTTAATAGCAAGCGATCAAAAAGTCATATAGCCCCCAAAATAGTGCCAATAAAACCGTTGTCTCATCCTGCAAAAAATGAGCCCCCACATAAGATAATCGGATAAAAATAAATAAATAATTACAGACTTTTGTATCAAAAAGGATAAAATAGTCAAAAACCTAAATAATTGTTAAAAAAGTAGACTTATTAGGTATCGCCGCGTCTGTAAGAATCTCCTCTATATCAATATCCCATGACCTAACCCCCCAGATTAACACGGTAAAAAAAAAATATATATATATAAAGGTGCCAAAACTGCTAATTTGGGCACTTTTCAATTTCAATCAGTTTTTTTCTGGTAACAAAACAAGGGTTAACAACCAAACAAAAGTTAATATTTATTACCCTGATACTGCAGTTTACAGAAATGCCACATTTGTGGTCGTAAACTGTTGTATCAGTAAAAGGGAGGCAACAAAAGGAAAGGACCGACATGGTTTCTGGAAAGCCGATTTTGATGGCCTTTTTTATTGACACCATGTCCCTTTTGAAGCCCCCTTGATGCCCCCCTAGAGTAAAAACGGCAGAGTCAGGGCAATACACATACAGTCTTGTTTGGCTGTTAACCCTTGCTTTGTTAGTGGAAAAAATGTGCTAAAATGTAAAATTAGGCAAAGAAATGAAATTTTCCAATTTCCTCCCCATTTGCCAATAACTCTTGTGCAACACCTAAAGGGTTAACGACGTATGTAAAATCAGTTTTGAATTCCTTGAGGGGTGTAGTTTCGTCGATGGGATCATATTTGGGTGGTTTCTATTATGTAAGCCTCGCAAAGTGACTTCAGACCTGACCTGGTCCCTAAAAATTGTTTTTTGTAAATTTCAGAAAAATTTCGAGATTTTCTTCTAAATTTCTAAGCCTTGTAACATCCCCAAAAAATAAAATATCATTCCTAAGATAATTCAAGCATGAAGTAGACATATGGGGAATGTAAAGTCATCACAATTTTGGGGGGTATTACTATGTATTACAGAAGTAGAGAAACTGAAACTTTGAAATTAGCTTTTTAAAATTTTTGGTAAATTATGTATTTTTTTATGCAAAAAAAAAAAATTTTTTTTTTACTTTTATTTTACCAGTGTCATGAAGTACAATATGTGACAAAAAAACTATCTCAGAATGGCCTGGATAAGTCAAAGCGTTTTAAAGTAATCAGCACTTAGTGACACTGGTCAGATTTACAAAAAATGGCCTGGTCCTTAAGGTGAAATAAGGCTGTGTCCCTATGGGGTTAAAGGGCTTCTGTCACCCCTCTAAAGTCTTATATATATTTTTTGGGGGCACTTATAATCCCTATACTGCGATATATCAAGACATAATGTTATTAATCATTTTGGTTCAGTAGATAATGCCAAAAACGGACTTTTATCATATGCAAATTACCTGTCTACCAGCAAGTAGGGCGGCTACTTGCTGGTAGGAGCCGCACTCTCCTCTCATAAAGACGCCCCCTCCTCATGTTGATTGACAGTGCCAGGGAATGTGCTCGTTCTCTGCTGGTCCTGTCTGCATTCAAAATCTGGTGCCTGCGCCGTACCTGTCTTCAGTCGGCGCAGGAGCACTGAGGGGAGGAGCCTTGCTCGGCCACTCCTTTCTCAGTGTGCCTGTGCCGGGTGTAGATGTGACGTCATCGGTGCAGGCGCATTCAACATGAGGAGGGGGCGGCTGCTACCAGCAAGTAGCCGCCCTACTTGCTGGTAGAGAGGTTATTTGCATATGATAAAAGTCAGTTTTTTGCATTATCTACTGAACCAAAATGATTAATAACATTATGTATTGATATATCGCAGAATAGGGATTATAAGTACCCAAAAAAAAAAAAAAAAGGCTTTAGTGGGGTGACAGAAGCCCTTTAAGAAAAGCCATGTGCTGCCAAAACCCGGCCCAGCATTTAAAATCCGGTCCGGCATTTGACCTCACCTGGCTGTAAATCAGCCCAGCAGCACATGCTGGGAGGAAAATGCCTGTTTTCCCAGACCAAACCTCTCACTGTGTCACATACTTTTTCTCCCCAATAAATAATAGCGGACAGATTCTAGTACCCACTTGATAGCCAGGCACTCTCCACTATAGTATACCGGGTCTCGGCTGGGGTGAGCTTACAGCTGAGGAAGACGACGGGATGCTCCTCCCCGTTGACTTCCTGAGACAGTACAGCTTCAGAGGTACGGTCTGTACTATAAACTCCCCTTTGAAGTCGGGCGTCATAAAAACTGGGGACCTGCACAGGGCCGACTTCAAAGCAGATAAAGCCTCTTCCGCCCGATCATCCCAGCGAACCATCATTCATTTGTGTCCCTTCAAGAGTCCTGTCAAGGGTGTGGCTAGTTGCAAGGTGGGAAACAAACCTCATGTAATAGCCCATCGTTCCCAGGAATGACTTTATTTGCCTAGTGGTGACTGGTCGTGGCCAATTCCGTATCGCTTCTATTTTGTTCACTTGGGGTTTAATGACTCTGCGCCCAATGACTTACCCCAGGTACTTAGTCTCTTCTAACCCTATCGCACATTTTTTGGGGTTAGCGGGCCAGAGTGGGCCAGCTTTCCGAAAGGAGTGCACTACAGCCTGCACTTTGGGTAGGGTACTTTCCCAGTCAGTACTGTGGATAACAATACTGTCCAGGTAAGCCGATGGGTAGCACAATTTGTCGCTGAAAAGTGGCGGGGGCATTGCCATGCAGACTAAAGGGTAAGACCTTATATTGATACAACCCCTCAGGCGTGATGAAGGCAGTTTTCTCTTTTGCTGCATTCATTAACCACTTCAGCCCCGCTAGCTGAAACCCCCTTCATGACCAGAGCACTTTTTACACTTCGGCACTACACTCCTTTCACCGTTTATCGCTCGGTCATGCAACTTACCACCCAAATGAATTTTACCTCCTTTTCTTCTCACTAATAGAGCTTTCATTTGGTGGTATTTTATTGCTGCTGACATTTTTACTTTTTTTGTTATTAATCTAAATGTAACGATTTTTTTTTCCAAAAAATGACATTTTTCACTTTCAGCTGTAAAATTTTAAAAAAAAAACGACATCCATATATAAATTTTTCGCCAAATTTATTGTTTTACGTGTCTTTGATAAAAAAAAAATGTTTGGGCAAAAAAAAAAATGGTTTGGGTAAAAGTTATAGCGTTTACAAACTATGGTACAAAAATGTGAATATCCGCTTTTTGAAACAGCTCTGATTTTCTGAGCACCTGTCATGATTCCTGAGGTTCTACAATGCCCAAACAGTAGAAAAACCCCACAAATGACCCCATTTCGGAAAGTAGACACCATAAGGTATTCGCTGATGGGCATAGTGAGTTCATAGAACTTTTTATTTTTTGTCACAAGTTAGCGGAAAATGATGATGACTTTTATTTTTTCTTACAAAGTCTCATATTCCACTAACTTGCGACAGAAAATAAAAAATTCTAGGAACTCACCATGCCCCTAACAGAATACCTTGGGGTGTCTTCTTTCCAAAATGGGGTCACTTGTGGCGTAGTTATACTGCCCTGGCAATTTAGGGGCCCATATGTGTGAGAAGTACTTTGCAATCAAAATGTGTAAAAAATGACCGGTGAAATCCGAAAGGTGCACTTTGGAATATGCGCCCCTTTGCCCACCTTGGCATCAAAAAAGTGTCACACATCTGGTATCGCTGTACTCAGGAGAAGTTGGGGAATGTGTTTTGGGGTGTCATTTTACATATACCCATGCTGGGTGAGAGAAATATCTTGGCAAAAGACAACTTTTCCCATTTTTTTATACAAAGTTGGCATTTGACCAAGATATTTTTCTCACCCAGCATGGGTATATGTAAAATGACACCCCAAAACACATTCCCCAACTTCTCCTGAGTACGGCGATACCAGATGTGTCACACTTTTTTGCTGCCAAGGTGGGCAAAGGGGCACATATTCCAAAGTGCACCTTTTGGGTTTCGCAGGCCATTTTTTAAACATTTTGATTGCAAGGTACTTCTCACACATTTGGGCCCCTAAATTGCCAGGGCAGTATAACTACGCCACAAGTGACCCCATTTTGGAAAGAAGACACCCCAAGGTATTCCGTGAGGGGGACTGTGAGTTCCTAGAATTTTTTTTTTTTGTCACAAGTTAGCGTAAAATGATGATTTTTCATTTTTTTTCTCTTTTTTCCTTACAAAGTCTCATATTCCACTAACTTGCGACAAAAAATAAAAAATTCTAGGAACTCGCCATGCCCCTCACCGAATACCTTGGGGTGTCTTCTTTCCAAAATGGGCTCACTTGGTATAGAACAAACCTCTCCTTCCCCATGGGTCAATGTGCAAAGCGCAAATCGCCCAAAGATGTGGCGAAGTGCGTTATGCACTTTGTCCCAGGTGAAAGGAGACGTTTGCAGCAGCAGTGAGTGAATGGGCCCTAATAGCCCTGTGTGCCTGTCCTGGTGAGATGATCCCTATGCTAGGTGTACCTGTGTGTGGTACTTCCGGAAACACTCCCCTAAGCATAGGGCAGGGTGGTCAGGACAGTCAGGACAGAAATAGCGGGTGTCACGCCTTATTCCACTCCTGCTACAGACACAACATCTTTTTCGGGGTGACGGGTGGGTTGAGGTACCAGCAACGACATTGGGGAAATGTCGCTCGTGTAGACGGCTAACTACACTGGTGGATGGGGCCACGGAACCTCCTGGGTACAGGAGGTTCTCGATGATCTCTTCCTGAAATTCCAGGATGGATCCAGTTCTCCCAGCCTTACTGTAGAGAACAAAACTATTATACAGAGCCAATTGAATTAAATATACAGACACCTTCTTATACCAGCGTCTGGTTCTGTGGGAAACTAAATACGGAGACAACATCTGGTCATTGAAGTCCACCCCTCCCATGTGAAGGTTATAGTCGTGGACTGAGAGGGGCTTTTCAATGACACGGGTTGCTCGCTCAATTTGTATTGTCGTGTCTGCGTGAATGGAGGATTGCATGTAAACGTCACGCTTGTCTCTCCATTTCACCGCGAGCAGTTCTTCGTTACACAGTGCGGCCCTCTGCCCCCTTGCAAGACGGGTGCTAACGAGCCGTTGGGGGAAGCCTGCGCGACTAGTTCGCGCGGTACCACAGGCGCCAATCCGTTCTAGAAACAAATGCCTAAAGAGGGCCACACTTGTGTAAAAATTGTCCACATAAAGATGGTACCCCTTGCCGAATAAGGGTGAAACCAAGTCCCAGACTATCTTCCCACTGCTCCCCAGGTAGTCAGGGCAACCGACCGGCTCCAGGGTCTGATCTTTTCCCTCATAGACACGAAATTTGTGTGTATAGCCTGTGGCCCTTTCACAGAGCTTATACAATTTGAACCCATACCGGGCGCGCATGCTTGGGATGTATTGTTTGAAGCCAAGGCGCCCGGTAAAATGTATAAGGGACTCGTCTACGCAGATGTTTTTCTCTGGGGTATACATATCTGCAAATTTCAGGTTGAAATGGTCTATGAGGGGCCGAATTTTGTGGAGCCGGTCAAAAGCAGGATGGCCTCTGGGACGGGAGGTGCTGTTATCACTAAAGTGCAGGAAACGCAGGATGGTCTCAAATCGTGTCCTGGACATAGCAGCAGAGAACATGGGCATGTGATGAATTGGGTTCGTGGACCAATATGACCGCAATTCATGCTTTTTAGTTAGACCCATGTTGAGGAGGAGGCCCAGAAAAGTTTTAATTTCGGAAACTTGGACTGGTTTCCACCGGAAAGGCTGGGCATAAAAGCTTCCCGGGTTAGCGGTTATAAATTGTGTGGCATACCGGTTTGTCTCTGCCACAACTAAGTCTAAGAGCTCCGCAGTCAAGAACAGCTCAAAAAATCCCAGGGCCGAACCGATCTGAGCTGTCTCAACCCGAACTCCAGACTGGGCGGTGAAAGGGGGAACTACAGGTGCGGCTGAAGTTGGGGACTGCCAATCAGGGTTTGCCAGCACCTCTGGGATTCTAGGGGCTCTACGGGCACGTCTTTGCGGTGCCTGCGACGGGGTCACTACTGCACGTGCCACCGTACCAGCTTCAACTGCCCTTCTGGTGCTCGCTACTTCACCATGTTCTACGGCAGTGCTGGTACTAGGTCCAGGAAGGGCTGGGCTGCTGGTGTTTGCCTCACCACGTAATCCGACAGCACCAGCCCCACTCTGCTGCTCTTGAAGCGGATCCTGCGCAACCTGCGGTCTAGCGACACGGGGCCGGGTACGCCTGGTGCTATCAGGGACCTCAGCCTCCTCGTCTGAACTTTGGGTCAGAGAGTCACTGCTTTCTACAGGTTTGTATTCTGACCCGCTAGATTCATCAGATGAGGGTTCCCACTCCTCATCCGACTGGATCAGAAGCCTGTAGGCCTCTTCAGAAGAATACCCCCTGTTTGACATGTGGGCAACTAAATTTAGGAGTATTCCCTGAGACTACCCAAGAAAAAAAAAGCAAGCCTGTCTTACAAATGGGATGCTAGCGAAGTACCGGAGGCCGCTGCGGTTGATAAAAAATATCAAAACTGATTTTTTTATCGCCGCAGTGCGTGTAAAGTGAATGTGCAGCGATAAAAAAAAAAAAAAATATTTTGTAACTGCGGTGGGGCGGGCGCCGGCGAACGCACGTGTGGGCAACCGATCAGGCCTGATCGGGCAAACACTGCGTTTTGGGTGGAGGGAGAACTAAAGTGACACTAATACAATTTTAGATCTGACCGTGATCAGTTTTGATCACTTCCAGATACTATAAAAGTACAAATGCTGATTAGCGATACAGTCTGCACTGATCACTTTTTTCCTTTCACTAGTGATTGACAGGGCCAAGAAGGGGTGATCAAAGGGTTAATAGGGGTGATCTGGGGGCTAAGTGTGGTGTAGTGGGTACTCACAGTGATGTGTGCTCCTCTGCTGGAACCAACCGACCAAAAGAAGGAGCAGAGGAGCACAGCAGCCATATAACCCTATCATATTCACTAATATGATGGGTTAAATGGCTGCTGATTGTTTTTTTTTAAAAATCAGCAACCTGCCAGCCAATGATCGTGACGAAATACTTTGCTACGAAATGCCGGCCCGCGATGCGCATGCGCGGGCCGGCTGTGACGAAATCTCGCGTCTCGCGAGATGACGCGCCGATGCGTCCAGGAGGAACAAATCAACCACCTCCCGGATGCATCGGCGCGTTAGGCGGTCGGGAGGTGGTTAAGGGCACCTGCCAGTAACCTTTTGTACGGTTTAAAACAGAAAAATACCGGGCTTGTCCTAACCTCTCGATCAGCTCATCCACTCGGGGCATGGGATACGCATTGAATTTGTAAACCTAATTACGTTTTCTAAAGTTGTTACAAAACCGCAACATCCTGTCTGGCTTGGGTATCAATACTATAGGACTGGCCCACTCACCTTTTGACTCCTTAATGACGTCTAGCTGCAACATTAGCTGCACGTCCTCCGATATGGCTTGTCGCCGACCCTCGGACACCCGGTATGGTTTCAATCAGACTTTTGCCTGAGGCTCATGCTGGATTATGGAAGTGCGTCCAGTCTGTTTAGAGGAGAGGCTGTCAGCAATTTTTACTGTGGTAGCCGCCTTTTTTGCATCAGACAGAGGGGCCGATACCTCTTCTCCTAGAAAACCTGGCCATCGGCTGTCTTCAGTACAGGTTTTCCTATCTTTCCACGATTTGTTTAAATTCACATGACAATCCTGCCCCGGCTTTTGACGCCCTGGCTGGTGTACTTTGTAGTTTACATCTGCAATTTTCTCGGGTACCTCGTAGGGCCCCTGGCACCTAGTCCATGGTCTGCGCCAGAATCAAAACCCTTTTGACGCCCTGGCTGGTGTACTTTGTAGTTTATATCTGCAATTTTTTCGGGTACCTCGTAGGGCCCCTGGCACCTAGTCCATGGTCTGCGCCAGAATCGAAACCCTTTTGACGCCCTGGCTGGTGTACTTTGTAGTTTACATCTGCAATTTTCTCGGGTACCTCGTAGGGCCCCTGGCACCTAGTCCATGGTCTGTGCCCGAATCAAAACCCGAACACCTGGGTTAAAGATCCGGACCCGAGCCTGCCGATTATAGACCCGACTCTGGGCTCGCTGAGCTGCCTCCATATGCTCCCTAACAAGAGGCAACACTGTCTCTATCTGATCTAGCATCTGGGTAACGTACTCAATGACACTTTTATGTGGAGTGTGTTGTTCCCACGCCTCTTCAGCTACGTCCAAGAGATTATGAGGGTGTCTGCTATATAGCAATTCATGTTCCCTTATCACCTTGGACATAAAAGGGGTCCCTTGGGGAAAACATCTTCATTAACTCCTTAGCTATGAGTTTGGCCGAGGTATGTCGCAGTGGCACTGCCTCCCAGTGGCGTAGTCTAGAATGACTAAGACATGTTGTTGCGCTCTGATGGACTTCGGTGCTGGGCCCATGAGGTCCATAGCTATTTGGTCAAACGATACTTCGATAATCTGGAGAGCTACTAGGGGACTACGGAAATGTGGCTGGGGGGCAAGTTATCTGGCAGGTTGGGCAAGACTTATAAAACGCTTCCACTTCTTTGAATATGCTGGACCAGTAAAACCGCTGTAGAATACGATCCTGAGTTTTCTGCAGCCCCATGTGACCCCCTAGAACGTGTTGATGGGCTAGATCTAACACAAGCTTGCAATAAGCCTTGGGGACCACCAACTGTTCAATAGGCTTACCCCATAGTTGGTTTACCCGATACAACATATCTTAATGAGCCACAAAATGGGGAAACACTGATTCTGCCCCAGGTTGTTGTGGTTCACCATCTACTATTAACACATTTTCCCAGGTGCAGGATAGGGTTGGGTCCTGACGTTGGGCGGTACCAAAATTATCCCCTGGAGACATCGAGGTCTGCCAATTCAGGATCCAGCGGCAAGTCCTCCACGTCTCCCATCACACTTAGCGGGGTTGTCTCTCCCTCTTCCACTGAAGTGGCGGTCACCCCTACCACCGACCCTTCGGTCTTAGGTTCCCAGGGTTCTGGTCTCTCCCCTGAGCCGGGCCACTCTGCTAGGATTACCCCTGTCTCATGGGTATCAGTCACTCTCATAGCAGGCCACAGTGGCGGGAAGCCCGAGAAGTTTCTTCCTATTATGAGTTCATAATGTAAATTGGTGGAGACAGCCACCTCGTGGGTCCACCTGCTGGCCACTGTGGACAGAAACATCAGGGCGGTGGGATAGTCCTTTAAGTCTCCATGGATGCACACAACCCCAACTTTTTGGCCAGTATACTCGGCGGGCTGCACCAAATGAGCTCTTACCAGGAAAACCAGACTCCCTGAGTCCAGCAGAGCTACCGCCAGAGTGTCTCCCACTTCCACCTGGCACTGGTGGCTATTGTCTATAGTCTTGGGTACCTGTTGCACACAGCTTCCTGGCATACAAGGACTGGTGGTAGCCATAGTTAGTATCCATCCGGGGTTCGCCCCGATGGGGACAGTCGTCCCTTATGTGGCGAGGCTTCTAACATTGCCAGCAGACTATCGGAGCTAGGTCTGTAGGGGGTATATCCCAAGCGGGTTTTGCTGGCACCAGTTGCCGGGTCTGGAGTGGTGATTTCTGGGGTTTGACTGCCCCCCTCCGAAAATAATTCCACTGTAGAGTCTTGGTAGCCTCATATCACTCCACCAGGTTGACATCTCAAGGGCGTTACCAAGAGATACCTCGCCGCCCAGTGCTGGAGAGGGTATGGCAAAGCCCTCCAGAATACATCAGCCAACAGATTGTCCAGCATAGCAGTGGAACTCAGCACATCAGGCTGCAGCCATTTTTGCAACCGGTGTAACAGATCATAATACTGAGGTCTCTCGGGTTTAGCCGGGTTAAACTCCCACTAATGCCCCCACTGGGCCCGGACCACCACATTCACCCCCAGTCTTACCAGAATCTCACCCTTTACTGTCGTGTAATTGGCTGCTTGATCATCTGGTAAGTAAAAAAACACCTGCTGGGGTCTGGATGCCAGGAACGGAGCGACGACCTCACTGCTCTTGGGGTAGTTTCTCCCTCATGGCCACCTTTTGAACACCGCCAGATAGGTCTCAATGTCGTCTGAGGGGGTCATCTTAGGGATCGCTGCACGGACCTCTCTGGGATGCTCCTGCTGCTTGTAGAACCATCACATGTTTGTATTCCTGCTGCTTCTTATTAGCCTCCCTCTGTTGAAAGTTAGCCTCCACGAGGGCTTTCACGACAGCTTCCATCTTGTCTAGAGACACGGGTTGTAATCTTGCTGGTTTTATGTAAGACATACAACTGTGCCCGGAAAAACAAAAATATTTCAGCATTCACGCCAGCCTCACTGCACTTGCCCACATCCTCCACCAATTGTGAGGACTCGCTCTGTTAGACAAGACTTTTGTTGCATATTGTGAATTGTGGAGAACTTTTGGTCTTATTAGCTCTCTATTACATATTGTTACTTATGATATTGTGATTGGTTGCAGATGAGTGCATCCAGACACTATCCACCAACAATTCAGATACAGGCACTGATTAGGGACTTGGCTTATATTTATTATTGACAATTGGATAGGTTTGAAGTTTTTATTTCAGCCCCCTTTAGCTTTTGTTTGGCATGTCCCAGTTATTTCAGTGCTTTTTGCATATGGATGCTATCCAACTCTATTGTGATTAGTTGTTGGAGGACTTTCCTTTTTTACATATCATGAATTGCGGAAGATTCTGTCTAGGTCTTATTAGTGCTCAACCGTATATTGCTACTTATGATAAGGTGTTTGATTGTAGATGAGTAGACCCAGACATTATCTACCAATAATTCAGATACAGGCACTGATTAAGGACGTAGCTCATATATATTACAACTGCACAGTTGCAATAAATGTGACTTGAAATGTAGATCTAAGCTTGGCGGTAGGATATCACTCTCACAGTATCTACCTGCATTGTTGTTTTTATTGATTGTCTTTGACAATTATATTTGTATTATGTATTATACTATGAGATAACATAATAAAGATGTCTTTCATACTATTTGTTTGGTATTATTGAATTGGTTGTCAGTTATGTTCCCACACATGATTCTTAATTACTTAGTGCTTGTTTAGGTATTATATTTTTAATAAGACCAAATAAAAAAAAGATTTTTAGCCCAAAATGAGTAAAATGTGATGCTAAAAAATATTGCTCCCAATGGTATCCATGGCTTTTAATTTGGGAAAACGCCTCAGTTTTGCAGAGCTGGGTACTTTATAAAATTCCCACGCTGTGGCAGTAATTCTACTCATGCTGGTCCCTAGGTGAACGCATAGTGGTAATGTAAGTAATAATAATGTCTAGAGCATAACTGTAATTATTAGCAACATTAGAAACATTTTTGGGCAGTTCAGAGTTTTCTGCGACCTCGCGTATTATCTTTCCTATTCAGATGTTGCCCTTTCCCAAGATACGACCCAACCGTTTAATCATCTCAGATCATTCTTTCCCATTTATACACTTGGTTAGTCGTTAATGCGGCCGGGAGGAGGGAGGTTACAGCTAGCCCCATTGTGTAATCAGAATGACATCTTTAATTGATGATTGTTGGGAAAAGCAGATTTCCCTTAAGTAGGCAGTCTACTTCCCTTTTTCTGTTCAGTAGGAATTGTGCAAGTGAATGTGCTTTACTGATGAAATTAACACCAGCATGGTTCAGTGTGTAAACTGCAGACTTTTTATACTGGGAACACAGGCTCGATTTGACTGGGGTAAGCTCTATTAGCATGTTTGGCCTACAGGATATGTATATTCTTGAAGAGTACTGCAGAATGTATGCCCCAAACGTAGACAGCTGCAGCATTGCACCTTTCAAACTTATGATTTGCAATGGTGTAGGGAGTTGATCCCTCATCAATCTGATATTGATGACCTGTCCTTAGGATAGGACATCAGTATTGTACTTCCAAATAAACTATCTAATTTATGCTCACATCAGCATTGGAGGTTCTATCATAGTTAACATGTAAACTGGTACCGCATGCAGCTTTATTTTTCCTGACAAGATGCTGAATACCTGGGCAGAACCCAACATACCCAATTGTAAGAGAGTATAGTCTGTCGGGTGCCTATAATATCCATTACCAGTCTTTACTTGGAGATTAGAATATACATTGAAAGGGTGTTGCATGTAAATATAATGACAACTAAATAGCATTAGTCTGCTCTCTAGAATATATGAATATTAAGTCTTCAAAATTATATGAAATAATTTATTATGACACCAAAGGTAAATAAAAAAAACATAAAATGCAACTATAATAATGTAATAAAAATCTATTTAACCAGTACAGGACCGCCGCATGCAGGATCACGTCCTGGCGGCGGCCCTGTAATTCCTCCTGGACGCGCCAGCGCGTCATCTCGCGAGACGCGAAATTTCGGGCAGAGCCGGCCCGCACATACGCAGTGCGGGCAGGGAATCGTTAAAGGAGTATTTTGTAACCAGCCTGCCAGCCAATGATCGTTTGCTGGCAGGCTGGTGACTTTTAAAAAATCGAATCAGAAACCATATAACACCTTATATTTATAAATATAAGGTGTTAAATGGCTTCTGTGCTCCTCTGCTGGTCCTTTTCGTCGGTTGGTCCCAGCAGAGGAGCACACATTACTGTAAGTACACAGCAAACACTACGCGCCTTGGCTTCAAACAATACATCCCAAGCAAGCGGGCCCGGTATGGGGTCAAATTGTATAAGCTCTGTGAAAGGGCCACAGGCTATACTCACAAATTTCGAGTCTATGAGGGTAAAGATCAGCCCCTGGAGCCGGTTGGTTGCCCTGACTACCTGGGGAGCAGTGGGAAGACAGTCTGGGACTTGGTGTCACCCTTATTTGGCAAGGGATACCATCTTTATGTGGACAATATTTACACAAGTGTGCCCCTCTTCAGGCATTTGTTTTTAGAACAGATTGGCTGCTGTGGCACCGCGCGACCTAGTCACCAGGGCTTCCCCCAACAGCTCGTTACCATCCATCTTGCAAGAGGGGAGAGGGCTGCCTTGTGTAATGAAGAACTGCTCGCGGTGAAATGGAGAGACAAGCATGACGTTTACGTGTTCTCCTCTATTGACGCAGACACGACAATCCAAATTGAACAAGCAACCAGAGTCATTGAAAAGCCCCTCTTGGTCCACGACTATAATTTGCTCATGGGAGGGGTGGACTTCAATGACAAGATGTTGGCTCCCTATTTACTTTCCCGCAGAACCAGACGCTGGTATAAGAAGGTGTCTGTATATTTAATTCAATTGGCTCTGTATAATAGTTTTGTTCTCTACAGTAAGGCTGGGAGAACAGGATCCTTCCTCAAATTTCAGGAAGAGATCATCGAGAACCTCCTGTTTCCAGGAGGTGTGATGGTGTGGGGGTGCTTTGCTGGTGACACTGTTGGGGATTTATTCAAAATTGAAGGCATACTGAACCAGCATGACTACCACAGCATCTTGCAGCGGCATGCTATTCCATCCGGTTTGCGTTTAGTTGGATCATCATTTATTTTTTAACCGGAAAATGACCCCAAACACACCTCCAGGCTGTGTAAGTGCTTTTTGACCTTGAAGGAGAGTGATGGGGTGCTGTGCCAGATGACCTGGCCTCCACAGTCATCGGACCTGAACCCAACCGAGATGGTTTGGGGTGAGCTGGACCGCAGAGTGAAGGCAAAAGGGCCAACAAGTGCTAAGCATCTCTGGGAACTCCTTCAAGACTGTTGGAAGACCATTTCAGGTGACTACCTCTTGAAGCTCATCGAGAGAATGCCAAGAGTGTGCAAAGCAGTAATCAAAGCAAAAGGTGGCTACTTTGAAGAACCTAGAATATGACATATTTTCAGTTGTTTCACACTTTTTTTTTATGTATATAATTCCACATGTGTAAATTTATAGTTTTGATGCCTTTAGTGTGAATCTACAATTTTCATAGTCATGAGAAGGTGTGTCCAAACTTTTGGTCTGTACTGTATATGCATTTTTGGGAGGTGTTGCAGCGCTTTTTTTACCGATTATGTAAATATAAGGCATATGCACAGTTCCATGTCAAAACACACATGTTGTATTTTGCAGTGAATTTAAGGAAATGATGGCAAAAATGTAGCCGTTCCTAAAAATGTACAGTTCTAATAAATTCTGGAATGTGCTCCAGGTATACAGGTGAAACTCGAAAAATTAGAATATCATGCAAAAGTTTATTTATTTCAGTAATGCAACTTAAAACAAGTTACAACTTAAAATTAGAATTTTGTGAAAAGGTTCACTATTCTAGGCTCAAAGTGTCACACTCTAGTGAACTAATTAATCCATACCCCCTGAGCAAAGGGTACCTGAGAATGTGACTTTGGGTTTTCATAAGCTGTAAGCCATAATCATCCAAATTATAACAAATAAAAGCTTGAAATATCACGCTTTGCATGTAATGAGTCTATCTCATAAATTAGTTTCACCATTTAATGAACTTTGCATGATATTCTAATTTTTCGAGTTACAGCTGTACATACTGCACTGTATAGAAACGAAGCAGTTACTGTAAAAGGATGAAGATTTGTGGGTTCATGCAAGTGAATCAAAGGTTCCAGCACACATTGAAAACCATGGGGCATGTTTAAAGTCACAGTATTAAATCTCTCTCTAATCTGGATACTATGAATGGCTCATAAGAATAGTGAGTACATGTATGCTGTTCAGTACATTGCACACAGGGAAAACTGCAAGTTTTTGTAGTTCCAGTGAAAAAGAATGTATTCTCGAGACATGTAAACTCGTGCTAACATCCATCACCACATACGTCTGCCACACCAAGAGGAAATGATACACCTCGCCCCATCACACCAAGCATAAACAGTGTCCTGGACATCAAAGATTCATTACTCAGCAAGAGCGATAAGACTAAGACAATAAACATAACCCATGTAATGCCTCCCTCCAGAGAGCCACAGCAACATGATGTCACATACCACAGGGAAGATCCATTGTGCGGGGTAAGGGGCTGAACTGTGGAAATGTTATACGTATTCTGATCTATCACCAAAAAAGAAGTTTACACAAGCATAACATACAACCTTAAGATAGTATTTCTAGTTCTAATTCCTGGCCTCATCGTTGGTGCGGCTGGACCATGCCAAGGCCTCTATGTCTAACAGTAGCAGGAAATTGGTAGTCCAGAAAGTTGCAGTATAGATCCTTTCTTCCAAGAGCTTCATCTGTACAAGTGTCTCCTACATGAAGAGATCACATTTTACAAGCACATCTATTATTCGTCTACAACAATTCAACATCTGTTTTCATTATCTATATATTTGTATAGGATTATAACACCATGCACCTATTGTCCCTCTTCCTGTGCAGATTAATCCCGGAAGCAAGGCTGCTTTGGCTAACCTATGCCCAGGGGATGTTATTCTGGAAATAAATGGGGAGAAAACAGAAAACATGACTCATCTACAGGCTCAGAACAAGATTAAGGCTTGCTCAAGCAATCTGACACTTTCCCTAAACAGGTCTGTACCTCATATATTTTATATCACAAATATCATTCTTTCATTGCTTTATTTTTTGAGAAATAGTTTCCGCTGATAATTCTCCTAATGCTGTTGGCCCCTGTATGCAGAGGAGAATTGAAACGTAGATGACCTCATTGATACAAATTAGAATAGACAAAATGCGATGGTGTTATAAATTAATGGGGCCCAAAGTCTGTATCATGGGTGTAGTATAGAAATCTGGACTAGTGTGATGTGAGAAAAGACTCAAATATAAAATGACGAAACAGCCCGCTGCAAGTTTATAAATGATATATTCACAAAATATTAGCACATACAGAAGAGAGAATTGCTTTTTGAGATGGTACCTAAAGGCTCACCACATCACATAGAATAAGAAACTGCCACATGGAAAACAGAAACATAATCCTCTCATTGTGGTACCACCTCCCCGGTCAGGACCCACTGGGCCAGTTTCTCACCTCTTAAAGAGGACCTTTCACCAGTACTGACATTACACTATAAGTTTTGTTGAATTAAATCATGGGAAAGATGTATATCAGGTAAGAAACTACTGAGCATGTCTGTTCAAATTCATAGTAATCCTGAAAAACCCATTTAAGCAGTATTTTTTGGAGGTGTCTAAGAGTGAAATGAGCTCAGCCATGATGTGTAGACCACACATTGCATAGAACGGCAAGTGCTGAAGCTTGTGGCAGGTTAAAATCCTCTTATTTCATCCAGGCTTTCTCTGGAAGTATCATCTGCACAAGAACTGTGCGTCCAGAGCTTT
The DNA here is from genome assembly GCF_014858855.1 of Bufo gargarizans. Classification (NCBI taxonomy): domain Eukaryota; kingdom Metazoa; phylum Chordata; class Amphibia; order Anura; family Bufonidae; genus Bufo; species Bufo gargarizans. The sequence continues at coordinate 384,478,377 of NC_058081.1, read as the reverse complement.
TTTAATTGATTTTCCATTGTCAAGTAGTCTCACACAAGTCTCAGATTTCTTTAGGAATTGTAGGGTCTTATAGTAAAGCAAACCCATTTGACCCTACTGTAAAACATGAATATTTTTGCTTCAGTATTTTGTTTTAAATTGAAAGCCATCTATAGGTGCATGCTTGACTCCAGAATTTGTAAAGAAGGTCAATACTAAAGATTTAAAAGGGTGTTCCAATTGTTAGAAGTTATCCCCTATCCACAGTGGGGTCCTTCTGCTGGGTCCCTCACCAACCATGAGAACGGGGGAACCGTACGCTCTGAAGCCCTCTGAAGTGAATGGAGCGGCTGGTTGGGAATGCATGCGGCCACTCCATTCATCTCTATGGGAATTCCAGAGATAGCAGAGCACTATACACTATATCTCTGGAGTTCCATAGAAATTAATGGAGCACCCACGCCTATGTGCGACCAGCCTCTCCATTAATTTCAGAGGTGCTGCAGGAGATACAGGGTCCCCGTTCTCATTATCGATGGAGATC